>NC_086451.1:339015517-339235517 GCF_028390025.1 Pseudophryne corroboree | reverse complement strand
TTATCCTCCTCACCAAGCTTATCTGAGATTCGCAGTACAGGATTGCCATTACCAGTTCCATACGTTGCCATTCGGACTCTCCACGGCACCGAGGGTATTCACCAAGGTGATGGCGAAGATGATGGTCCTCCTTCGTTAAAAAGGAGTCAGTATAATTCCTTATCTGGACGATCTCCTGATAAAAGCGAGATCCAGGGAACAGTTGGTGCAGAACATCGCACTCTCCCTGTCCATCAATGCATTCGGTTGTTGGGGAAAATGGTAGCGGCCTACGAGGCCATACAGTTTGGCCGATTTCATGCCAGAGTATTCCAGTGGGACCTGTTGGACAAGTGGTCCGGATCCCACCTACACATGCACTGGAAAATAATCCTGTCCCCCAAGGCCAGGATTTCGCTCCTGTGGGCTACACAGTTCTCACCTACTAGAGGGACGCAGGTTTGGGATTCACGACTGGGTTCTAATAACCACGGATGCAAGTCTCCGAGGCTGGGGAGCTGTCACACAGGGGGAAAGCTTCCAAGGAAAATGGTCAAGCCAGGAAGCCTGCCTTCACATAAACGTTCTGGAATTGAGAGCCATTTACAACAGCCTTCTACAAGCGGTACATCAGACAATGTAACGGCTGTCGCGTACATGAACAGGCAAGGCGGAACGAAAAGCAGAGCGGCAATGGCAGAGGTGACAAGGATTCTCCCCTGGACAGAAAGACATGTTAGAGCTCTGTCAGCAATTTTCATTTCCGGGAGTGGACAACTGGGAAGCAGACTTCCTCAGCAGACACGATCTCCATCCAGGAGAGTGAGGCCTCCACCAAGAAGTCTTCGCAGAGGTGACAAGTCTCTGGGGAGTTCCTCGAGTAGACGTGATGGCATCTCGTCTAGACAAGAAGCTTCAGAGATATTGTTCCAGGTTGAGAGACCCTCAAGCAATAGCAGTGGATGCACTGGTGACCCAGTGGGTGTTTTGTTCGGTATATATTTTCCCTCCACTTCCACTGATTCCAAAAGTTCTCAAAATAATAATAGGAACAAGAGTTCAAGCAATCTTCATTGCCCCAGACTGGCCAAGGAGGGCTTGGTATCCAGAACTTCAGGAGTTGTTCATAGAAGATCCTCGGCCTCTTCCACCTCGAGAGGACCTACTACAGCAGGGGCCGTGTGTGTATCAAGACTTACCGCGGCTACGTTTGACTGCATGGCTGTTGAGCGTCGGATCCTAGCCCGAAAGGGTATTCCCAAGGAAGTCATCCCCACTCTTATTCAGGCCAGGAAAGGAGTAACGTCTAAACATTACCACCGTATTTGGAGAAAATATGTGTCTTGGTGTGAATCCAAGAAGGCTCCTACGGAAGAGTTTGAGTTGGGACGTTTTCTCCATTTTCTGCAGGCTGGTGTGGTTGCGGGCCTTAGATTGGGGTCAATCAAGGTCCAGATTTCGGCCACACCAGTTTTCTTTCAAAAACAATTGGCTTCCTTTCCAGAAGTTCAGACGTTCGTGAAAGGGGTTCTGCACATCCAGCCTCCATTTGTGCCTCCAGTGGCACCATGGGACCTTAATGTGGTGTTGCAGTTCCTTCAATCAGATTGGTTTGAACCTTTGCTGGAGATAGAATTGAAGTTTCTCACTTGGAAAATAAGATTTTACTTACCGGTAAATCTATTTCTCGTAGTCCGTAGTGGATGCTGGGGACTCCGTAAAGACCATGAGGAATAGACAGGCTCCGCAGGAGACATGAGCACTTTAAGAAAGAATTTAGATTCTGGTGTGCTCTGGCTCCTCCCTCTATGTCCCTCCTCCAGACCTCAGTTAGAGAAACTGTGCCCGGAAGAGCTGACAGTACAAGGAAAGGATTTTGGTAATCCAGGGCAAGATTCATACCAACCACACCAATCACACCGTATAACTTGAGATAAACATACCCAGTCAACAGTATGAACAACAACAGAGCAACAGGTCCAACCCTGATGCAACCATAACATAACCCTTATTGAAGCAATAACTATATACAAGCATTGCAGAAGAAGTCCGCACTTGGGGGGTAATTCCAAGTTGATCGCAGCAGGAAATTTTTTAGCAGTTGGGCAAAACCATGTGCAGAGCAGGGGAGGCAGATATAACATTTGCAGAGAGAGTTAGGTTTGGGTGGGTTATTTTGTTTCTGTGCAGGGTAAATACTGGTTGCTTTATTTTTACACTGCAATTTAGATTGCTGAATGAACTCACCACACCCAAATCTAACTCTCTCTGCAAATGTTATATCTGCCCCCCCTGCAGTGCACATGGTTTTGCCCAACTGCTAAAAAATTTCCTGCTGCGATCAACTTGGAATTACCCCCTTGGGACGGGCGCCCAGCATCCACTACGGACTACGAGAAATAGATTTACCGGTAAGTAAAATCTTATTTTCTCTAACGTCCTAGTGGATGCTGGGGACTCCGTAAGGACCATGGGGATTATACCAAAGCTCCCAAACGGGCGGGAGAGTGCAGATGACTCTGCAGCACCGATTGAGCAAACACAAGGTCCTCCTCAGCCAGGGTATCAAACTTGTAGAACTTTGCAAAAGTGTTTGAACCTGACCAAGTAGCCGCTCGGCAAAGCTGTAATGCCGAGACCCCTCGGGCAGCCGCCCAAGAAGAGCCCACCTTCCTAGTGGAATGGGCCTTAACTGATTTTGGCAGCGGCAATCCAGCCGCAGAATGAGCCAGCTGAATCCTGTTACAGATCCAGCGAGCAATAGTTTGCTTTGAAGCAGGAGCACCAAGCTTGTTGGAAGCATACAGGATAAACAAAGACTCTGTTTTCCTGACCCTAGCCGTTCTGGCTACATAAACCTTCAAAGCCCTGACCACATCAAGCAACTCGAAATCCTCCAAGTCCGTAGTAGCCACAGGCACCACAATAGGTTGGGTTATATGAAAGGATGAAACCACTATCGGCAGAAATTGTGGACGGGTCCTCAATTCTGCTCTATCCGCATGGAAAACCAGATAGGGGCTTTTATGTGACAAAGCCGCCAACTCTGACACACGCCTAGCCGAAGCCAAGGCTAATAGCATGACCACCTTCCACGTGAGATATTTCAACTCCATCGTTTTGAGTGGTTCAAACCAGTGGGATTTCAGGAAACTCAACACCACGTTAAGATCCCAAGGTGCCACTGGAGGTACAAAAGGGGGCTGAATATGCAGCACTCCCTTTACAAACGTTTGAACGTCAGGTAGAGAAGTCAACTCCTTTTGAAAGAAAATGGATAGGGCCGAAATCTGGACCTTAATGGAACTCAATCTTAGGCCCAAATTCACTCCTGACTGTAGGAAGTGAAGGAAACGGCCCAGCTGGAATTCCTCCATAGGGGCATTCCTGGCCTCACACCAAGCAACATATTTTCGCCATATACAGTGATAATGTTGAGCTGTCACGTCCTTCCTAGCCTTTATCAGCGTAGGAATGACCTCCTCCGGAATGCCTTTCTCCGCTAGGATCCGGCGTTCAACCGCCATGCCGTCAAACGCAGCCGCGGTAAGTCTTGGAACAGACAGGGCCCCTGTTGCAACCAGTCCTGTCTTAGAGGAAGAGGCCACGGTTCCTCTGTGAGCATTTCTTGCAGATCTGGATACCAAGTCCTTCGTGGCCAATCTGGAACAATGAGTATCGTTCTCACTCCTCTGTTTCTTATTATTCTCAGCACCTTGGGTATGAGAGGAAGAGGAGGATATACATAGACCAACTGGAACACCCACGGTGTCACCAGGGTGTCTACAGCTATCGCCTGAGGGTCTCTTGACCTGGCGCAATACCTCTGTAGTTTTTTGTTGAGGCGGGATGCCATCATGTCCACCTGTGGCAGTTCCCACCAACATGCAGCCTGTGCGAAGACTTCCTGATGAAGTCCCCACTCTCCCGGGTGGAGGTCGTGTCCCGGGATGAACACTGCTGACAGTGCGCTTACGTGATTTTCCGCCCAGCAAAGAATTCTGGCGGCTTCCGCCATCGCTTCCCTACTCCTTGTGCAGCGTTGTCGGTTTACATGAGCCACTGCGGTGATGGTGTCTGACTGAATCAGAACCGGTTGGTCGCGAAGCAGGGTCTCCGCTTGACGTAGGGCATTGTATACGGCCCTTAGTTCCAGGATGTTGATGTGAAGGCAAGTCTCCTGACTTGACCACAGACCTTGGAAATTTCTTCCCTGTGTGACTGCTCCCCACCCTCGGAGGCTTGCATCCGTGGTCACCAGGACCCAGTCCTGAATGCCGAATCTGCGGCCCTCGAGAAGGTGAGCGCTCTGCAGCCACCACAGGAGTGATACCCTGGCCCTGGGGGATAGGGTGATTAACCGATGCATCTGAAGATGTGATCCGGACCACTTGTCCAGTAAGTCCCATTGAAAGGTCCTCGCATGGAACCTGCCAAAGGGAATGGCCTCGTATGATGCCACCATCCTTCCCAGGACTCGAGTGCAGTGATGCACTGACACCTGTTTTGGTATTAATAGGTTCCTGTAAAAATAAGAAAATTTCCAGCGCTTTTCTTTGTATGAACCCAATAAACTTTTTGTTGTAAGCAGATTTATAAATATATTTCTTTTATTGTTGTCACAAATTATAAACACTTTAACAAATAAAAATAGTTTTAAAATTGTGCTTGTGATCACAAGAAAGTATTTGTTTAAATATTTTGTAAAATACTCTATAAAATACTTTGTAAAAATATTAGTACGTCTATTTAACTCACATACACAATACATATACACATACAAACATTTAGACACATGTATCTATTACTGGTAACTGTTCTAATTCAGAGGGAGTTGACACACTTTGTAGCGGTTTACTCTACTCCCCTGTATTATTAAGGATGTTTCCAGCTTCCAATTGTCAGTTGTTTGGGACCATTGTTGCTGGTTTATTTGGTGTTGATATCCTAATTAACGGTCTATTAGAATTTATTCCTTAAAAGATTAATAATAAAAAAATAATAAAAAAAAACTACTGTATAATCTATTATTAAGTATTATTTATTATTTTTTAATATTTTATTTATTTATTATTTTTTATTATTTATTATTTATTATTTTTTATTATTTGTGATTGAGATACTACTATAATAATTTTTTTTACAACACTCAAATTATCCCACTGTATTTTTATACCAAATCATATACGAATGAATAACGAACAAAACCTGACCTATGTCAAATGTGTATCTATGTTATATGTGCGTCTATGTGTTGTCAATTCATTTCTTTATAATAATTTTTACTACAATAACTTTTATTAAGGTAACTTTTAATATGGTAATTTTAATATGGTAACTGTATTAATACATTTCTATCACAATTGCATTTCTATCGAATCTTCCACACTAAATTAATCTAATTTATAGAATAAATCAACTAATTAACCATTCCCGGAACACCTACGGGATACTTTTCCGAATATTTAAACATCAAAGACACTGATGGGGACTAAGCACGGAGCTTATGCAACATTAAACCAATTTAACAAAGAACTAACTAGCCAACGGATAATAAGTACACACTGTGGAGAACAATGAATCAATTATCTAAGACAGCAGTGTCAATCAAGGACGGATCACATCAGAGATAAAAAGCAGCTCTGCAATGCAATCGACCATCTCGACCATCCTGACGAAGCCTGTAAGGCGAAACGCGTAGATCGTAGAGAGCACGGACCACCGCAGAGCCCGCAAATCCTCGCCTGATGCCGGACACCAAAAACGGGGAGCCCAGGACCAAGGAGGAGGACGACGCGGTAAGCGAAAGTAAAAGTCTGCCGGCAGACTAAAACTAATTGCATTGCGGAACAGCAAATGAGACTTTGAACTGATACGTTAACTATCACGGGACGCTTTTCCCGAACCTGCCTATAAATAGACCGTTAATTAGGATATCAACACCAAATAAACCAGCAACAATGGTCCCAAACAACTGACAATTGGAAGCTGGAAACATCCTTAATAATACAGGGGAGTAGAGTAAACCGCTACAAGGTGTGTCAACTCCCTCTGAATCAGAAACAGTTACCAGTAATAGATACATGTGTCTAAATGTTTGTATGTGTATATGTATTGTGTTTGTGGGTTAAATAGACGTACTGATATTTTTACAAAGTATTTTATAGAGTATTTTACAAAATATTTAAACAAATACTTTCTTGTGATCACAAGCACAATTTTAAAACTATTTTTATTTGTTAGTGTTTATAATTTGTGACAACAATAAAAGAAAATAAGAATTTACTTACCGATAATTCTATTTCTCGGAGTCCGTAGTGGATGCTGGGGTTCCTGAAAGGACCATGGGGAATAGCGGCTCCGCAGGAGACAGGGCACAAAAGTAAAGCTTTCCGATCAGGTGGTGTGCACTGGCTCCTCCCCCTATGACCCTCCTCCAAGCCAGTTAGGTACTGTGCCCGGACGAGCGTACACAATAAGGGAGGAATTTTGAATCCCGGGTAAGACTCATACCAGCCACACCAATCACACCGTACAACTTGTGATCTAAACCCAGTTAACAGTATGATAACAGCGGAGCCTCTGAAAAGATGGCTCACAACAATAATAACCCGATTTTTGTAACTATGTACAAGTATTGCAGATAATCCGCACTTGGGATGGGCGCCCAGCATCCACTACGGACTCCGAGAAATAGAATTATCGGTAAGTAAATTCTTATTTTCTCTATCGTCCTAGTGGATGCTGGGGTTCCTGAAAGGACCATGGGGATTATACCAAAGCTCCCAAACGGGCGGGAGAGTGCGGATGACTCTGCAGCACCGAATGAGAGAACTCCAGGTCCTCCTTAGCCAGGGTATCAAATTTGTAGAATTTAGCAAACGTGTTTGCCCCTGACCAAGTAGCTGCTCGGCAAAGTTGTAAAGCCGAGACCCCTCGGGCAGCCGCCCAAGATGAGCCCACCTTCCTTGTGGAATGGGCATTTACATATTTTGGCTGTGGCAGGCCTGCCACAGAATGTGCAAGCTGAATTGTATTACACATCCAACTAGCAATAGTCTGCTTAGAAGCAAGAGCACCCAGTTTATTGGGTGCATACAGGATAACAGCAAGTCAGTTTTCCTGACTCCAGCCGTCCTGGAACATATTTTCAGGGCCCTGACAACATCTAGCAACTTGGAGTCCTCCAAGTCCCTAGTAGGTGCAAGGCACCACAATAAGCTGGTTCAGGTGAAACACTGACACCACCTTAGGGAGAGAACTGGGGACGAGTCCGCAGCTCTGCCCTGTCCGAATGGACAACAGATATGGGCTTTTTTGAGAAAAAACCACCAATTTGACACTCGCCTGGTCCAGGCCAGGGCCAAGAGCATGGTCACTTTTCATGTGAGATGCTTCAAATCCACAGATTTGACTGGTTTTAAACCAATGTGATTTGAGGAATCCCAGAACTACGTTGAGATCCCACAGTGCCACTGGAGGCACAAAAGGGGGTTGTATATGCAATACTCCCTTGACAAACTTCTGGACTTCAGGAACTGAAGCCAATTCTTCTGGAAGAAAAATCGACAGGGCCGAAATTTGAACCTTAATGGACCCCAATTTGAGGCCCATAGACACTCCTGTTTGCAGGAAATGCAGGAAACGACCGAGTTGAAATTTCTTTGTGGGGCCTTCCTGGCCTCACACCACGCAACATATTTTCGCCACATGTGGTGATAATGTTGTGCGGTCACCTCCTTTCTGGCTTTGACCAGGGTAGGAATGACCTCTTCCGGAATGCCTTTTTCCCTTAGGATCCGGCTTTCCACCGCCATGCCGACAAACGCAGCTGTGGTAAGTCTTGGAACAGACATGGTACTTGCTGAAGCAAGTCCCTTCTTAGCGGCAGAGGCCATAAGACCTCTGTAAGCATCTCTTGAAGTTCCGGGTACCAAGTCCTTCTTGGCCAATCCGGAGCCATGAGTATAGTTCTTACTCCTCTACGTCTTATAATTCTCAGCACCTTAGGTATGAGAAGCAGAGGAGGGAACACATACACCGACTGGTACACCCACGGTGTTACCAGAACGTCCACAGCTATTGCCTGAGGGTCTCTTGACCTGGCGCAATACCTGTCCCGTTTTTTGTTCAGACGGGACGCCATCATGTCCACCTTTGGTATTTCCCAACGGTTTACAATCATGTGGAAAAAAAACTTCCCGATGAAGTTTCCACTCTCCCGGGTGGAGGTCGTGCCTGCTGAGGAAGTCTGCTTCCCAGTTTCCATTCCCGGGATGAAACACTGCTGACAGTGCTATCACATGATTTTCCGCCCAGCGAAAAGTCTTTGCAGTGTTTGCCATTGCCCTCCTGCTTCTTGTGTCGCCCTGTCTGTTTACGTGGGCGACTGCCGTGATGTTTTTCCCACTGGATCAATACCGGCTGACCTTGAAGCAGAGGTCTTGCTAAGCTTAGAGCATTATAAGTTTACCCTTAGCTCCAGTATATTTATGTGGAGAAAAGTCTCCAGACTTGATCACACTCCCTGGAAATTTTTTCCTTGTGTGACTGCTCCCCAGCCTCTCGGGCTGGGCTCCGTGGTCACCAGCATCCAATCCTGAATGCCGAATCTGCGGCCCTCTAGAAGATGAGCACTCTATAACCACCACAGGAGAGACACCCTTGTCCTTGGATATAGGGTTATCCGCTGATGCATCTGAAGATGCGATCCGGACCATTTGTCCAGCAGATCCCACTGAAAAGTTCTTGCGTGAAATCTGCCGAATGGAATTGCTTCGTAGGAAGCCACCATTTTTACCAGGACCCTTGTGCAATGATGCACTGTTTTTAGGAGGTTCCTGACTAGCTCGGATAACTCCCTGGCTTTCTCTTCCGGGAGAAACACCTTTTTCTGGACTGTGTCCAGAATCATCCCTAGGCACAGCAGACGTGTCGTCGGGATCAGCTGCGATTTTGGAATATTTAGAATCCACCCGTGCTGTTGTAGCAGTATCCGAGATAGTGCTACTCCGACCTCCAACTGTTCCCTGGACTATGCCCTTATCAGGGGATCGTCCAAGTAAGGGATAATTAAGACGCCTTTTCTTCGAAGAAGAATCATCATTTCGGCCATTACCTTGGTAAAGACCCGGGGTGCCGTGGACAATCCAAACGGCAGCGTCTGAAACTGATAGTGACAGTTCTGCACCACGAACCTGAAGTACCCTTAGTGAGAAGGGCAAATTTGGGACATAGAGGTAAGCATCCCTGATGTCCCGGGACACTATATAGTCCCCTTCTTCCTGGTTCGTTATCACTGCTCTGAGTGACTCCATCTTGATTTGAACCTTTGTAAGTGTTCAAAAAATTTTTTAGAATAAGTCTCACCTAGCCTTCTGGCTTCAGTACCACAATATAGTGTGGAATAATACCCCTTTTCTTGTAGTAGGAGGGGTAATTTAATTATCACCTGCTGGGAATACAGCTTGTGAATTTTTTCCCATACTACCTCCTTGTCGGAGGGAGACCTTGGTAAAGCAGACTTCAGGAGCCTGCGAAAGGGAAACGTCTCGACATTCCAATCTGTACCCCTGGGATACTACTTGTAGGATCCAGGGGTCCTGTACGGTCTCAGCGCCATGTTGAGAACTTGTCAGAAGCGGTGGAACGCTTCTGTTCCTGGGAATGGGCTGCCTGCTGCAGTCTTCTTCCCTTTCCTCTATCCCTGGGCAGATATGATCTTATAGGGACGAAAGGACTGAGGCTGAAAAGACGGTGTCTTTTTCTGCAGAGATGTGACTTAGGGTAAAAACGGCGGATTTTCCAGCAGTTGCCGTGGCCACCAGGTCCGATGAACCGACCCCAAATAACTCCTCTTCCTTTATACGGCAATACACCTTTGTGCCGTTTGGAATCTGCATCACCTGACCACTGTCGTGTCCATAACATCTTCTGGCAGATATGGACATCGCATTTACTCTTGATGCCAGAGTGCAAATATCCCTCTGTGCATCTCGCATATATAGAAATGCATCCTTTAAATGCTCTATAGTCAATAAAATACTGTCCCTGTCAAGGGTATCAATATTTTTAGTCAGGGAATCCGACCAAGCCACCCCAGCTCTGCACATCCAGGCTGAGGCGATCGCTGGTCGCAGTATAACACCAGTATGTGTGTATATACTTTTTATAATATTTTCCAGCCTCCTGTCAGCTGGTCCTTGAGGACGGCCCTATCTATAGCCGGTACCGCCACTTGTTTTGATAAGCGTGTGAGCGCCTTATCCACCCTAAGGGGTGTTTCCCAACGCGCCCTAACTTCTGGCGGGAAAGGGTATACCGCCCATAATTTTCTATCGGGGGGAACCCACGCATCATCACACACTTTATTTAATTTATCTGATTCAGGAAAAACTACGGTAGTTTTTTCACATCCCACATAATACCCTCTTTTGTGGTACTTGTAGTATCAGAAATATGTAACACCTCCTTCATTGCCTTTAACGTGTGGCCCTAATAAGGAATACGTTTGTTTATTCACCGTCGACACTGGATTCAGTGTCCGTGTCTGTGTCTGTGTCGACCGACTAAAGTAAACGGGCGTTTTAAAAACCCCTGACGGTGTTTCTGAGACGTCTGGACCGGTACTAATTGTTTATCGGCCGTCTCATGTCGTCAACCGACCTTGCAGCGTGTTGACATTATCACGTAATTCCCTAAATAAGCCATCCATTCCGGTGTCGACTCCCTAGAGAGTGACATCACCATTACAGGCAATTGCTCCGCCTCCTCACCAACATCGTCCTCATACATGTCGACACACACGTACCGACACACAGCACACACACAGGGAATGCTCTGATAGAGGACAGGACCCACTAGCCCTTTGGAGAGACAGAGGGAGAGTTTACCAGCACACACCAAAAACGCTATAATTATATAGGGACAACCTTATATAAGTGTTTTCCCTTATAGCATCTTTTTTATATATTTCTAACGCCAATTTAGTGCCCCCCCTCTCTGTTTTAACCCTGTTTCTGTAGTGCAGTGCAGGGGAGAGCCTGGGAGCCTTCCCTCCAGCCTTTCTGTGAGGGAAAATGGCGCTGTGTGCTGAGGAGATAGGCCCCGCCCCTTTTTCGGCGGCCTCGTCTCCCGCTCTTAACGGATTCTGGCAGGGGTTAAATATCTCCATATAGCCTCCGGAGGCTATATGTGAGGTATTTTTAGCCAAAATAGGTATTCATTTGCCTCCCAGGGCGCCCCCCTCCCAGCGCCCTGCACCCTCAGTGACTGCCGTGTGAAGTGTGCTGAGAGGAAAATGGCGCACAGCTGCAGTGCTGTGCGCTACCTTTAGAAGACTGAGGAGTCTTCTGCCGCCGATTCTGGACCTCTTCTTACTTCAGCATCTGCAAGGGGGCCGGCGGCAAGGCTCCGGTGACCATCCAGGCTGAACCTGTGATCGTCCCTCTGGAGCTGATGTCCAGTAGCCAAGAAGCCAATCCATCCTGCACGCAGGTGAGTTCACTTCTTCTCCCCTAAGTCCCTCGTTGCAGTGATCCTGTTGCCAGCAGGACTCACTGTAAAATAAAAAACCTAAGCTAAACTTTTCTAAGCAGCTCTTTAGGAGAGCCACCTAGATTGCACCCTTCTCGGCCGGGCACAAAAATCTAACTGGCTTGGAGGAGGGTCATAGGGGGAGGAGCCAGTGCACACCACCTGATCGGAAAGCTTTACTTTTGTGCCCTGTCTCCTGCGGAGCCGCTATTCCCCATGGTCCTTTCAGGAACCCCAGCATCCACTAGGACGATAGAGAAATATATTTATAAATCTGCTTATAACAAAAAGTTTATTGGGTTCATACAAAGAAAAGCGCTGGAAATTTTCTTCTTTTTATAGTGCACAAACCGTTTAGGGGAAGGAGTACCCAGTGGCGTAACTACTGCCCCCGCAGTCCTCGCGGTGGCTTGGGGGCGAGGGGCTGCGGGGGCGCCACTGACTTTGCACAGATTGACATGCGGACGAGCGTCCGCATGTCAATCTGCGGTCTCACTCCCTGCTGTAAGGACTTGGAGGGACACGGAGCGCATAGTGCGTCTCTCCTGTGTCCCTCCTGGCTCTCCCCCGGCCGGTCTAATTAAGGAAGTGCCGTTCGTGAGCTCTGATTGGCTCACGAACCGGCACTTCTTGTATTAGACCAGCCGGGAAAGAGCCAGGAGGGACACAGGAGAGACGCGCTATGCGCTCCGTGTCCCTCCAACACAAAGGTGGGGAGGTGGGGGGGGGGGAGCAGGCACTGGGCGCATATACCTGGCACTGGGGGCATATACCTGGCACTGTGGGGGAAGATCTGGCACTGGGGGCATATACCTGGCACTGGGGGCATATACCTGGCACTGGGGGCATATACCTGGCACTGTGGGCATATACCTGGCACTGGGGGCATATACCTGGCACTGTGGGGGAAGATCTGGCACTGGGGGCATATACCTGGCACTGTGGGGGAAGATCTGGCACTGGGGGCATATACCTGGCACTGTGGGGGAAGATCTGGCACTGGGGGCATATACTTGGCACTGTGGGGGAATATCTGGCACTGGGGGCATATACCTGGCACTGTGGGGGAATATTTGGCACTGGGGGGGAGCAGGCACTGAGGGGGCATATGTGGCACTGTGGGGGAAGATCTGGCACTGGGGGCATATACCTGGCACTGGGGGCATATACCTGGCACTGTGGGGGAAGATCTGGCACTGGGGGCATATACCTGGCACTGGGGGCATATACCTGGCACTGTGGGGGAAGATCTGGCACTGGGGGCATATACCTGGCACTGTGGGGGAAGATCTGGCACTGGGGGCATATACTTGGCACTGTGGGGGAATATCTGGCACTGGGGGCATATACCTGGCACTGTGGGGGAATATTTGGCACTGGGGGGGAGCAGGCACTGAGGGGGCATATGTGGCACTGTGGGGGAAGATCTGGCACTGGGGGCATATACCTGGCACTGTGGGGGAAGATCTGGCACTGGGGGCATATACCTGGCACTGTGGGGGAAGATCTGGCACTGGGGGCATATACCTGGCACTGTGGGGGTAGATCTGGCACTGGGGGCATATACCTGGCACTGGGGGCATATACCTGGCACTGGGGGCATATACCTGGCACTGTGGGCATATACCTGGCACTGGGGGCATATACCTGGCACTGTGGGGGAAGATCTGGCACTGGGGGCATATACCTGGCACTGGGGGCATATACCTGGCACTGTGGGGGAAGATCTGGCACTGGGGGCATATACCTGGCACTGTGGGGGAATATCTGGCACTGGGGGCATATACTTGGCACTGTGGGGGAATATCTGGCACTGGGGGCATATACCTGGCACTGTGGGGGAATATTTGGCACTGGGGGGGAGCAGGCACTGAGGGGGCATATGTGGCACTGTGGGGGAAGATCTGGCACTGGGGGCATATACCTGGCACTGGGGGCATATACCTAGCACTGTGGGGGAAGATCTGGCACTGGGGGCATATACCTGGCACTGTGGGGGAAGATCTGGCACTGGGGGCATATACCTGGCACTGTGGGGGAATATCTGGCACAGGGGGCATATACCTGGCACTGTGGGGGAGCAGGCACTGAGGGGGCATATGTGGCACTGTGGAGGAATATTTGGCACTGGGGGTAGCAGGCACTGAGGGGGCATATGTGGCACTGGGGGAGGGGTGTATTTGGCACTGGGGGCATGCACCTGGCACTGGGGGCATATACCTGGCACTGTGGGGGAATATCTGGCACTGGGGGCATATGTGGCACTGGGAGCACGGCACTAGCAACAAGCACTACCCACTAGCAACGAGCATGACACCCAGTGCATGAAACCCCTGGCAACGAGCATGACACCCAGTGCATGAAACCCCTGGCAACGAGCATGACACCCTGAGCATGAAAACCCCTGGCACCATGCATGGAACCAAGAGCATGAAACCCCTGGCAACGAGCAGGTAATTTAAAAGTAATTAGAAGCCTTACTGTAGAACTTAATGTGTAATGGGCATTACGGTGTGTGGCATAATGTATCACGGACATTGCGGTGTGTGTCATAATGTGTCGGGCATTACGGTGTGTTGTATACTATATCATGAGCATTGTGGTATGTGGTATAATGTCTCAGGATCATTGTGGTGTGTGTCATACTGTGTCACAGACATTGTATGTGCTATAATGTATCAGGGGCATTGCAGTGTGTAGCATAATGTATAACGGGCATTGCGATTCCTGTCATAATGTGTCACAGGCATTACGGTGTGTGGCATAATGTGTCGGGGACATTACAGTGTGTGCATATTGTGTCATGTGCATTGTTGTGTGTGGCATAATGGCTAAGGGCCATTGCAGTATGTGGAATAATGTATACTGGGCATTACTATAAGGAGGAAAAATGACAAATAATGTAAGGGGCATGAATCAGGATTATTTTTCTTTCCTGTGGTGGCTAACGTCTGGGCGTGCAGGTTGCAAAACTGGGGTATAAGGTAGTCTTTTCCTGCAATGCCACGCCCCTTTACACGAAGCCACGCCCATTTTAACGAAGTCACACACCCTTTTCGGCGACGCGCGCCTACGGCGCGCACATATTTGTTCCTTTGATAATGCCAATTATGGGGGGTATGGGGGGGGGGGGGGGGGCACCGAAGGATTTTTTGGCTTGGGGGAGGAAAATTTCTAGTTACGCCACTGGGAGTACCCCTGACAACACTATATTTCCAATAGCAGCTACTTTGTATCCAATACCTAGAAAGAGCTGAGCGCAGCTTGCCACCACCCAAACTTTGCTGTCTTTAATAGGTTCCTGACCAGTGTCATAAGCTCCTGAGCTCTCTCTATCGGGAGATAAACCTTTTTCTGGTCTGTGTCTAGAATCATGCCTAGGAAAGGCAGACGAGCCGTAGGAACCAACTGCGACTCTGGAATATTTAGAATCCAGCCGTGTTGCTGTTACACTTCCAGAGAAAGTGCTACGCTGATCAGCAACTGCTCTCTTGATCCCGCTTTTATGAGGAGATCGTCCAAGTATGGGATAATTGCGACCCCTTGCTTCCGCAGGAGTACCATCATTTCCGCCATTACCTTGGTAAATATTCTCGGTGCCATGGAGAGACCAAACGACAACGTCTGAAATTGGTAATGACAATCCTGTACCACAAATCTGAGGTATGCCTGATGAGGTGGATAAATGGGGACATGAAGTTATGCATCCTTTATGTCCAGAGACACCATAAAATCCCCACCTTCCAGGCTTGTGACGACCGCTCTCAGCGATTCCATCTTGAACTTGAACCTTTTCAGGTACATGTTCAGGGATTTTAAATTCAATATGGGTCTGACCGAACCGTCCGGTTTCGGGACTACAACATGGTCGAATAATAACCCCCTCCTTGTTGAAGGAGGGGAACCTTGACCACCACCTGTTGAAGATACAATTTGTGAATTGCAGTTAACACTATTTCCCTCTCGTGGGGGGAAGCCGGCAGGGCCGTCGGTGAGGGGGCATCTCCTCGAAGTCCAGCTTGTATCCCTGAGACACAATATCTATTGCCCAGGGATCCACCAGGGAGTGAACCCACTTGTGGCTGAAATTTCGAAGGCGTGCCCCCACCGGGCCTAGCTACGCCTGTGGAGCCCCAGCGACATGCAGTGGATTTTGTAGAGGCCGGGGAGGATTTCTGTTCCTGGGAACTAGCTGTGTTGTGCAGCTTCTTTCCTCTGCCCCTGCCTCTGGCAAGAAAGGACGCACCTCGGACTTTCTTATTTCTTTGTGATCGAAAGGACTGCATTTGATAATGTCGTGCTTTCCAAGGCTGTGCGGGAATATAAGGCAAAAGATCAGAATTACCAGCCATAGCTGTGGAGACCAGGTCCGAGATCCCTTCTCCACATAATCCTCAGCCTTGTAAGGTAAACCTTCCATATGCCTCTTAAGTCGGCATCACCTGTCCATTGCATGTTCCACAGGACACGTCAAGCAGAAATCGACATAGCGTTGACTCTAGAACCCAGTAGACTAATGTCTCTTTGGGCATGTTTTATATATATATCTAAGACAGCATCTTTTATATATATATCTATATATATACATATATATATACATACTAGGGTCTCAATTTCTGCTGATAATGTATCTGTCCACGCTGCTACAGCGCTATAAACCCATGCCGACACAATCACCGGTCTGAGTAGTGTACCAGAATGTGTGTAAATGGATTTCAAAGTACTTTTACTGCATGCTATCTGCAGGATCCCTGAGGATAGCTGTTATGTCAGCGCTACCTTTTGGGCAAACGTGACACCCTAGGGGAAGATTCCCATCGTATCCTGGCCCTAGTAGGGAAAGGATACTCCCTGAGAATTCTTTGTGGAAAACTGCAGTCTCTTGTCTGGAGATTCCTGCTCTTTTTCTTCATGAGAGGAGGGAAATTTACCTCAGCTTTCTTCCCCTTAAACATGTGAACCCTTGTGTCAGGGACAGATGAGTCATCAGTGATATGCAAAACATTTTTTATTACAATAATCATATATTGAATACTTTCCTGCCATTTTGGCTGTAACTTTGCATTATCGTAGTCGACACTGGAGTCAGACTCCGTGTCGATATCAGTGTCTATTATTTTGGATAGTGATCATTGAGAGACTCTGAAGGTCTCTGCGACATAGGGACAGACATGGGTAGATTCCATGTCTGTTCTCTAATCTTTTGTGCAATAAATTTACCTTAGCACTTACTTTCACATATCCAAACAGGTGTCGGCGTTGTCGACGGAGACACCACTCACACACACATCTGCTCCATCTCCTCCTTAGGGGAGCCTTTTACCTCAGACATGTCGACACACACATACCGACACACCACACACTTAGGGAATGCTCATCTGAAGACAATTCCCCCACAAGGCCCTTTGGAGAGACAGAGAGAGAGTATGCCAGCACACACCCCAGCGCTATAAACCCAGGAATAACACAGTAACTTAATGTTAACCCAGTAGCTGCTGTTTATATTGATTTTTGTGCCTAATTATGTGCCCCCCCCCCTCTCTTTTTACCCTCTTCTACCGTATATCTGCAGGGTAGAGCCTGGGGAGCTTCTTCTCAGCGGAGCTGTGGAGAAAAAATGGCGCAGGTGAGTGCTGAGGAAGAAGCCCCGCCCCCTCGACGGCGGGCTTCTGTCCCGCTTAAATATACATTTTCTTGGCGGGGGCTCATACATATATACAGTGCCCAACTGTATATATGTGTACTTTTGCCAAAAGAGGTCCATATGCTGCCCAGGGCGCCCCCCCCCCCCCTGCGCCCTGCACCCTTACAGTGACCGGAGTATGTGAGGTGTGTGGGAGCAATGGCGCACAGCTGCAGTGCTGTGCGTTACCTCAGTGAAGAACGGAGTCTTCTGCCGCCGTTTTCGAAGTCTTCTTGCTTCTCATACTCACCCGGCTTCTGTCTTCCGGCTCTGCGAGGGGGACGGCGGCGCGGCTCTGGGATCGGACGACGAGGGTGAGATCCTGTGTACGATCCCTCTGGAGCTAATGGTGTCCAGTAGCCTAAGAAGCAGGACCTAGCTTCAGAGAGTAGGGCTGCTTCTCTCCCCTCTGTCCCGCGATGCAGGGAGTCTGTTGCCAGCAGAGCTCCCTGAAAATAAAAAACCTAACAAAATACTTTCTCACAGCAAGCTCAGAAAAGCTCACTGAACAGCACCCAGCTCGTCCGGGCACAGTCTCAAACTGAGGTCTGGAGGAGGGACATAGAGGGAGGAGCCAGAGCACACCAGAATCTAAATTATTTCTTAAAGTGCCCATGTCTCCTGCGGAGCCCGTCTATTCCCCATGGTCCTTACGGAGTCCCCAGCATCCACTAGGACGTTAGAGAAAGTGCTGATACTTTTGGCCTTGGCATCCGCAAGGCGGGTGTATGAGTTGGGGGCCTTGTCTCACAAGAGCCCTTACCTGATCTTCCATGAAGATAGGGCAGAGTTGAGAACTCGTCAACAATTTCTTCCAAAGGTGGTTTCGTCCTTCCACATAAACCAACCTCTTGTGGTGCCAGTAGCTACTGACACTTTCACAGTCTCTAGATGTGGTTAGAGCTTTGAAGATTTATGTCGCAAGAACAGCTCGGTTACGGAAAACAGAGGCTCTGTTTGTCCTTTATTCTCCCAACAAGATTGGGTGTCCTGCTTCTAAGCAGACTATTGCACGCTGGATCAGAGGGATAATTCAGCAGGCTCATTCTACGGCAGGCTTGCCGGTACCGAAGTTTGTGAAGGCCCATTCTACTAGGAAAGTGGGCTCATCCTGGCGGCTGCCCGGGGCGTCTCGGCTTTACAACTTTGCCGAGCAGCTACTTGGTCAGGGTCAAACACTTTTGCTAAATTTTATAAGTTTGACACTTTGGCCAATGAGGACCTCAAGTTTGGTCAATCGGTGCTGCAGGGTCATCCGCACTCTCCCGCCCGTACTGGAGCTTTGGTATAAACCCTATGGCCATGAAATGGACCCCAGCATCCTCTAGGACAGGCATGTCCAAACTGCGGCCCTCCAGCTGTTGAGAAACTACACATTCCAGCATGCCCTGACACAGCTTTAGCATTCTCTGACAGCAAAACTGTGTCAGGGCATGCTGGGATATGTAGTTTCACAACAGCTGGAGGGCCGTAGTTTGGACATGCCTGCTCTAGGGCGTATGAGAAAACAGGATTTTAATACCTACCGGTAAATCCTTTTCTCCTAGTCCGTAGAGGATGCTGGGCACCCGACCCAGTGCGTACTTTACCTGCAGTTTGTTCTTTATAGTTACACAAGTTGTGTTTCATTTGTTTTCAGCATGTTGCTGTAAATTGTTCATGACTGTTGGCGTGTGTCATGTTGAATGCCATGTTGTGCGGCATGGTTGAGGTGTGAGCTGGTATGAATCTCACCATTAGTATAAAAGTAAAACCTTTCCTTGAAATGTCCGTCTCCCTGGGCACAGTTCCTATAACTGAGGTCTGGAGGAGGGGCATAGAGGGAGGAGCCAGTTCACAACTTTGAAAAGTCTTAAAGTGCCCATGGCTCCTGCGGAAACCGTCTATACCCCATGGTCATGAAATGGACCCCAGCATCCTCTACGGACTAGGAGAAAAGGATTTACCGGTAGGTATTAAAATCCTGTTATTCCCATGTTGAAGTCAGTGGCAGCGTGTACGGGTTTCCGGGTCGATGCGACCCAGTACCCGTTCACTACATAGGGAGAGGCGGCGCAGAGATGAGCTTATCTCCAGTCTTACCTACCCCGCTGCCGGCTCCCGTCCTGTCAAATTGCCGGGTCGGGAAGCCGCCTGTTAGGGTCCAATGCTGAATCCCACGCGGGAAGGACCCATTTCCAATTCTCGGGTGGGATCTGGCATTGGCTGTGTGAAAGTTTTTTTTTTTTTTTAAGTTACTTCAATGCTGATTGGTTGCCATGGGCTATTTCTCCACTGGCTCACTTCTCCACATTTTTCACTGCTTCATGAATAGACCACAATATCAGCATTTAGCTCATTATATTTCCGGAGCTGCGCAGATAATTTACGCTTCTCTGACCGTGTCTCCAGCTATTATCATACAGTACTTTAAAGTACACTGAGCACCTCCCAAGGGTATTGCTCCAGTAGCAACACTGCAGCAGCAGCCCTACGCGTCCCCGCCTCTCCTTGGTAACATTGTGGTGTTGGGGGCGCGCACGCCGCGTGGTGACGTAACCCTTCACGTATACAGGGAAACTGCCATCATCATCTGACTGTCCGTGTGTGTACTAGGCGTCAGGATGGTGGTGTCACCGGGGAGCAATAAGTATCTTACGGCTGTTCTGCTGCTGCTGTGCTCGGGCTGGTGCGCAGCCTTCTACCTTCCGGGTCTGGCTCCAGTGAGCTTTTGTGAGGAAAGAATATCCAAGGAGACGAAGGATAACTGCAAGGTGAGAAGCCCCCCGGTGCCGGGGTCAGGGGGAGTGGGGAGCTCACCTGTGGCGGATTCGGTGGTGATGGGGGAATGAGGAGCCTATCTGTTGCTGGGGTCACGAGGAGTGGGGAGCTCACTTGTGCCGGTGTGGTGGAGGAGGGGAGTGAGGAGCCCATCTGTTGCTGGGTCAGGGCAGTGTGAGGCGCTCACCTGTGCTGGGGTCAGGGGGAAATGAGGCGCTCACCTGTGCTGGGGTCAGGGCGGTAGTGAGGCGCTCACCTGTGCTGGGGTCAGGGCGGTAGTGAGGCGCTCACCTGTGCTGGGGTCAGGGCGGTAGTGAGGCGCTCACCTGTGCTGGGGTCAGGGGGAAATGAGGCGCTCACCTGTGCTGGGGTCAGGGCGGTAGTGAGGTGCTCACCTGTGCTGGGGTCAGGGGGGAAGTGAGGCGCTCACCTGTGCTGGGGTCAGGGGGGGAGAGAGGCGCTCACCTGTGCTGGGGTTGGGGGTGGTGAGAGTGAGGCGCTCAACTGTGCTGGGGTCAGGGGGGGGGGGGCGGGGGAGAGGCGCTCACCTGTGCTGGTCAGGATGGGGTGGGGGGGGAGAGGCGCTCACCTGTGCTGGGGTCAGGATGGGGGGGGGGGGAGAGGCACTCGCCTGTGCTGGGGTCAGGATGGGGGGGGAGAGGCACTCACCTGTGCTGGGGTCAGGATGGATGGCGGGGGGGGAAGAGGCACTCACCTGTGCTGGGGTCAGGATGGAGGGGGGGGGAGAGGCACTCACCTGTGCTGGGATCAGGATGGGGGGGGGAGAAGAGGCGCACACCTGTGCTGGGGTCAGGATGGGGCGGGGGGAGAGAAGAGGCGCTCACCTGTGCTGGGGTCAGGATGGGGGGGGGAAAGGTGCTCACCTGTGCTGGGGTCAGGATGGGTGGGGGGAAGAAGCGCTCACCTGTGCTGGGGTCACGATGGGGGGGGGAAAGAAGCGCTCACCTGTGCTGGGGTCACGATGGGGGGGGAAGAGGCGCTCACCTGTGCTGGGGTCAGGGTGGGGAGTGGGAGAGGCGCTGACCTGTGCTGGGGTCAGGGTGGGGAGTGGGAGAGGCGCTGACCTGTGCTGGGGTCGGGGGAGAGTGAGGCGCTCAACTGTGCTGGGGGTGGGGGTTGAGTTGGGCGCTCACCTTTGCTGGGTTCGGGGGGAGTGAGGAGCCCATCTGTTGGGTCAAGCCAGTGTGAGGAGCCCACCTGTGGAGGGGTCAGGGGGGAATGAGGAAGATTGGAGTATATCATTTCTAGATGTAGATCATTTTATCTGAGCTTATTACGGAAATGAGTGTTGAACTTTGGACTGTGACTAATCCTTTGAATGAATTTATGGATGTGTGGGTCATACACCAAGCTTAGTAATGAGGAAATATGCTTTAATGTAAGTTTGTCACTGTAGTGTGGATACTCCCGTCACAGTCACTCGTTATGTGCAACCACTGTTCCATAGTTTGCAGAAACTTCGCCAACCGCCTGGTTTCGCAGGAAATGTAGCTGATACTTTATCTTGTAATGTGCTTTCAGAAAACCCATTTGCTATCTAGCATAATATCTTTTTTTATATACCTATAAACAACAAGCTAATGTTTTAAACTTAAATTATTGTTGATACAATCTGGCCGTTATATTGGGGCAGATGTACTAAGCCTTGAGAAGTGTTAAAGCAGTGATAAGTGCAAGGCGATAACGTACCAGCCAGTCTGCTCCAATATGTAAATTGACAGGGGCTAGCTGGCAGGTTATCACATTCCGTTTATCACTGCTTTATCACTTCTCCAGGCTTAATACATCTGCCCCATTGTGTGGTGCACAAACAATCAAAACAGTTTGACCCAAAGTAGTATTCAGGAATGTGATTGACCAAGTTTGATGATCGGAATTTGCTGATAAGTGAAACTAATTGTATTGGGCCAGCTGAACAATCCCAATTACAACACAATTAAATATGCTGGCGCTGTATGTAGGATTGTGAATAACTTGAAGGCTATATTTGTTGTTATATTATACTGTGCTTGTGAAGGTTTTGGGAAAAAAAGGACAGTTTACTTCCTATATCTGTTCTCAGAGCTACCTTTTGTCATGGTGTTGTTATAACTGTGGCTGCCATGCAAAAACAAAAATGTGCATTGAAAAATACAATTTTTGCATTGGGGTACACTGGGATTCCACAGGGAATACATTGGGGTGTAGAGTTGGATCTTGATCCGAGGCACCAACAGGCTAAGGGGTATGTTCAATTGAAGTCTAAAGCTGCCGTCTGTCGAAAAGACGACAGTTTTTGACTTTTTTTAGGTCGGAAGGGGTCCGACCTATTCAATCTAACCCCAAATTATTCGACAAGTCGAGGCATTCGACTTGTCGAAAAGCACGTGGATCGGCGGAATAGCTGCCGATCCACGTGCTTGTGTCGAAAAACAGGGTTTTGGCCCCCTTTTCGACAATCTCAATTCGACTTTAAAAAAAGTCGAAGTGAAATGCGGGAGCAGAGATGGGGGAGAGCAGCGCCGGAGGATGTGTCACAGCCACTACTCACAGCAGCGTCCATCCGGCTCCAGCAAGCGAGACCTCGCTTGCTGGAGCCGGGTGGACGCTGCCATGAGCGTCGGCTGTGATGCGGGAGCAGAGACTGGGGAGAGCCTCGGGCAAGCAGCGGGCAGCGTAGCCGGAGGATGTGTCACAGCAGCTGCTCACAGCAGCGTCCACCCGGCTCCAGCAAGCGAGACCTCGCTTGCTGGAGCCGGGTGGACACTGCCATGATTGGCATCTGTGACACATCCTCCGGCTACGCTGCTATAGCCGCAGCTGTAGCGCTTCTCTCCCCGTCTGGCCGCGGCTCTCCCCTGTCTCAGCTCCCGATTCTCAATTCAACTTTTTTTAAAGTCTAATTGAGATTGCATTGAATAACCCAGGTTGGATCCATTCCGACAAATGAATGTCAGAATGGATCCGACTTCAATTGAATATACCCCTAAAGCTTTGACTGTTCCCAGGATGCACTGCACCGCCTCCTCTATAACCCCGCCTACGGGCACTGGAGCTCAGTTTGTTAGTTGGTGCCTGCAGAGCAGGTCACTAAGAGGTGGGGCTGCGCTAGGCAGCCCTGAAAAGAGCTTTTTAAGAAGACTTCAAGGGCCGCAGCACTGTTTGTCATTCTGACATTCTGTGTTGTGGCTCCATCTCTTTCCCAGCAGCGCTGCATACTCCCGCGGCCGGGTTCCCGGGTACTTGCAGTGGAGGCGCACCGGTCTTCAGGCACACCACCACTGACACTCTCCTGGATCGCATGGCCGCTCATCAGAGAGGAGGTAAGTGGGTCCCCCAGGTGGGACCCGCTGGTAAATTGCGGTCCCAGGAGAAGGACCGTATCGCTGGCGTGGACACTGTACTGCACAGAGACCCCACTATATCCACCAGGGCAGGGAGCACAGGTCAGATTTACTAAAATCCATTTTACGTAGGCTCCACAGTACCCGGTAGTGAGGACCAGCATAGCGGATAAGGCGATGACCTGTAGCCCCTCCCCTAGCTCCGGGCGCCATCTACTGCTGGTGCTCCTGCCCTGGAGCTGCATTTCAATCTCCCTCACTCCCCGACAGAGATTTTGGCGCCATCTTTACACAAGTAGCTGGGCTGATCTCCGGGAATGCAGGGCACTGTCTCCTCTGTAAAGCCGCCTGTCTGATCAGCGCTGTGCATTTACAGGTACTTAAGAATTCTACATGTCATTTTAGACAGTGTTAGTTAAGAACAAGTGTACTGCTTCCTGAATTTCTGCACCGGGGTACATTGTATTCCACAGGGAATAGCATTGGGGTGTAGAGTTGGATCTTGATCCGAGGCACCAACAGGCCAAAAGCTTTGACTGTTCCCAAGATGCTCAGCGCTGCCTCCTCTATAACCCCGCCTCCGTGCACAGGAGCTCAGTTTGTAAGTTGGTGCCTTCAGTGCAGGCTGACAACAGGTAGGGCTGTGCTGAGCAGCCCTGAAAAGAGCTTTCAAATGAAGGAAGAAGACTTCAGAGCCGCAGCATAGGCACTTAAAAGTCCTATGTGTCATTCTGACACATCATGCTGCGGCTCCCTCACCTCCCAGCGGCGCTGTACACTCCCGGGCCCTGGTTTCTGGGTAACTACAGCGGAGGATCCGGTTCTTTCATCAGGGCACACAAACATCACCGCTGCTCTCCGGAATCGCGTGGCCGCTGAAAGGAGCAGGTAACAGGGTCCCCCAGGCGGGACCTGCTGCAAACCGCGGTCTTTGGGAGGCAGTCCGCACGCGCTGGCGTGGACAATGTGGCCGGGCAGGGACCCCACTAGACCACCAGGGAAAGGGCACAGGTCGGATTTGTACAGTAATTCGTTTCTTTAAGGCCCGCAGTACTGGTGGTGAAGTCCAGCAAGGGGATCTGGCTCTGACCTGTAGCCCCTCCACCAGCCCCAGGGTGCCATTTACTGCTAATGTTCCTGCCCTGGAGCTGCTTCGCGCTGTCTCTCTCAGCGTTTGGGCGCCATTACACACACAGCTGCGCTGATCTGGGACTGCTGGGCAATGCCTCTTCTGTAAAGCCGCCTGCATCATCAGCGCTGTGCATTTAAAGGACACTTAAGTATTCTACATGTCTTTAGACAGTGTTAGTTAAGAACAAATGCACTTTGTCAGGGTTATTTAGTACAAACACCCTGTGATATAATCCAGTCTTTACTGTGCATTGCTATATCTATAGACCTAATTAGCTTTACTTGTGTAGTACAGTTACTACAGTATTGCTAGTCCAGTGCATTATTATTGTTATTTGAGATAATTTCTGCGTTGTACATGTGATTGTGTGTGTGCCAATAGCTGCTGTGTGATTTCCATTCCGTGTATCTCACATCTACTGCTATCCGTATATTTTGTACCCTGAAGGTGGCTATGTGTGTCAGGGTTTTCACAGGATATACTTTTGTTGGTATTTTCTCTGTGTTTTACAGTCACCATTTACCTCTTAAATCCTCCGTGTGTGCTCTGCCTGTAGTCACACTAACCGGGGGGAGTTTTGTTAGGTATTCTGTCTGCTTTATTGTACTATTCCACCCTAGGGTAACGCTTTTATATAATGTCTGCTCATCAGGGTGAGAGTTCGGTGGCATACCCTGCGTCTGGCAGTGCTCATGTCCCGGATGTCTCTGAGGAAAATATTGCAGCTGAGGGTTCAGGTGCTGGGGGCTTTGTACCCCCTAGTCAGTTTCCTGCAACGGGGGCAACTGCTGACCCGCCGTGGGCTACGTTTTTCTAATTTACTTACTACGCTGGTAACTAGACTTGTGCCCCCCATGGGACCTCCTGTGCCATTACAGCCACATATTGTCCCTGCTGTTAATTCACCATGGGCAGATACTCTGTCCTCTCAGTTACAGCAATGAAATCAGTCTTTGGCCAAGCAAAATCCTAACCCTTGTCCGCCTAAGACCAAGGGGTCATCTAAGCGGCCATTACGTCCTCATAATCCACACATGTTAGATACACTTCTTCTGATGAAGATGGCGCATATATTAATCCCTCAGACACTGATGCAGATGTTTCTGATGGGGAATACCTGACCCAAGTGGATGTTCCTGACCTCTTAGAGGCTATAATGCTGATTCTTCAAATTGATGAAGCCGAAGAACTCCCTCTAAGAAACCAGATAAGTTCAAGCGTCAGAAGGTTACTAAGTTAGTTTTACCACATTCCACATACGTCAGGTATCCTGGGAATATCCAGGAAAGAAATTCTCTCTGTCTAAGAAAATGCTAGCTCGCTATCCCTTTGCTGCAGAGTTAAGCAAAAATTGGGAAACGCCGCCACCAGTGGACTCACAGGTCGCACTTCTGGTGGTATCATCTGCTCTGCCTGTCACTACCGTCACCTCTCTGAAGGAACCGACGGATAAGCGTGTCGAGGGTTGCTTGAAGTCCATTTACACTCTTGCTGGAGCTGTGCATAGGCGTACTATTGCGGCCTCTTGGGCTGCTAAAGCTATAGAGGCCTGGGTTCAGGAAGTTGAAGCGGAGCTACCGTTAAATTTACCTTACAATGCAAAACAGTGTTCTTCCGTACATTGTCACAGCCTCATTATATTGAAGAGGCGGCATCGGATGCAGGTATCCTAGCGGCCCAGGCGTCTACCACGTCTATTCTGGCTCGCCGGATTCTCTGGTTGTGGTCCTGGTCGGTAGATCTGGACTCGGAAAAAGACCTTGGAGGTAATACTTTTTCTCTGACGTCCTAGTGGATGCTGGGTACTCCGTAAGGACCATGGGGAATAGACTGGCTCTGCAGGAGACTGGGCACTCTAAAAGAAAGATTAGGTACTATCTGGTGTGCACTGGCTCCTCCCTCTATGCCCCTCCTCCAGACCTCAGTTAGAATCTGTGCCCAGCCCCTGCTGGTTGCACACTAGGGGCTCTCCTGAGCTTCTAGAAAAGAAAGTATTTGTTAGGTTTTTTATTTTCAGTGAGATCTGCTGGCAACAGACTCACTGCTACGAGGGACTGAGGGGAGAGAAGCGAACCTACCTGCTTGCAGCTAGCTTGGGCTTCTAAGGCTACTGGACACCATTAGCTCCAGAGGGATCGAACACAGGGCCCGACCTCGATCGTCCGGACCCGGAGCCGCGCCGCCGTCCCCCTTGCAGAGCCAGAAGACAGAAGAGAATCCTGAAAATCGGCGGCTGAAGACTTCGGTCTTCATTAAGGTAGCGCACAGCACTGCAGCTGTGCGCCATTGCTCCCTATGCACACCACACACTCCGGTCACTGATGGGTGCAGGGCGCTGGGGGGGCGCCCTGGGCAGCAATTAGAGTACCTTACATGGCCAATTGACACATAATACAGCTTTTAAGCTGTATATGTGCATAATCCCCCGCCATTATACAGATAAAAAAGCGGGAGAAGTCTGCCGAGAAGGGGGCGGGGCTATCTTCCTCAGCACACCGGCGCCATTTTCTCTTCACAGCTCCGCTGGAAGACAGCTCCCCAGGCTCTCCCCTGCAGTTTCCAGGCATCAAGGGTAAAAAAGAGAGGGGGGGCACTAAATTTAGGCGCAAACTATATATAAAAGCAGCTATAGGGAAAAACGCTTTTGTTAGTGTAAATCCCTGATTATATAGCGCTGTGGTGTGTGCTGGCATACTCTCTCTCTCTCTGTCTCCCCGAAGGATTTTGTGGGGTCCTGTCCTCAGTCAGAGCATTCCCTGTGTGTGTGCGGTGTGTCGGTACGGCTGTGTCGACATGTTTGATGAGGACACTTACGTGGAGGCGGAGCAGGTGCCGATAAGTGTGATGTCGCCCCCTGCGGGGCCGACACCAGAGTGGATGGATATGTGGAAGGTATTAACCGACAGTGTCAACTCCTTGCATAAAAGGTTCGATGACGCAGCTTTGGGACAGCCGGCATCTCAGCCCGCGCCTGCCCAGGCATCTCGGAGGCCATCAGGGGCTCAAAAACGCCCGCTACCTCAGATGGCAGACACAGATGTCGACACGGAGTCTGACTCCAGTGTCGACGAGGATGAGAAAGATGTACAATCCACAAGGGCCATCCGATGTATGATTACGGCAATGAAAAATGTGTTGCACATTTCTGACATTAACCCGGTTACCACAAAAAAGGGTATTATGTTTGGGGAGAAAAAGCAGCCAGTGACTTTTCCCCCATCTGATGAGTTAAATGAATTTTGTGAAGAAGCGTGGTGTTCCCCAGATAAGAAACTAGTGATTTCTAAACGGTTACTAATGGCGTACCCTTTCCCGCCAACGGATAGGTTACGCTGGGAGACATCCCCTAGGGTGGACAAGGCGCTCACACGCTTATCAAAAAAGGTGGCACTGCCGTCTCAGGATACGGCCGCCTTAAAGGAGCCTGCAGATAGAAAGCAGGAGGCTATCCTGAAGTCTGTGTATACACACTCAGGTACTATACTGAGACCTGCTATTGCTTCAGCATGGATGTGTAGTGCTGCAGCAGCATGGTCTGATTCCCTGTCAGATAATATTGATTCCCTTGACAGGGATACTATTTTGCTAACTATAGAGCATATTAAAGACGTAGTCTTATATATGAGAGATGCACAGAGGGACATTTGCCGGTTGGCATCTAGAATTAATGCAATGTCCATTTCTGCCAGGAGAGTATTATGGACTCGGCAGTGGACAGGTGATGCTGATTCTAAAAGGCACATGGAAGTTTTGCCTTATAAGGGTGAGGAATTGTTTGGGGACGGTCTCTCGGACCTCGTGTCCACAGCAACAGCTGGGAAGTCGACTTTTTTACCTCAGGTCCCCTCACAGCCTAAGAAAGCACCGTATTATCAAGTAGAGTCCTTTCGGCCTCAGAAAGGCAAGCGTGTCAGAGGCGCGTCCTTTCTGCCCAGAGGCAGGGGTAGAGGAAAAAAGCTGCACCAGACAGCCAGTTCCCAGGAACAAACATCCTCCCCTGCTTCCACTAAGTCCACCGCATGACGCTGGGGCTCCACAGGTGGAGCCAGGTGCGGTGGGGGCCCGTCTCCGGAACTTCAGCGACCAGTGGGTTTGCTCACAGGTGGATCTCTGGGTTCTACAGGTATCTCAGGGATACAAGCTGGAGTTCGAGACGTCTCCCCCTCGCCGTTACCTCAAATCAGCCTTGCCTGCTACTCCCAAGGAAAGGGAGGTAGTACTGGCGGCAATTCACAAGCTGTACCTCCAGCAGGTGATAATCAAAGTTCCTCTCCTTCAACAGGGACGAGGTTACTATTCCACAATGTTTGTGATACCGAAACCAGACGGTTCGGTGAGACCCATTCTAAATTTGAAATCCTTGAGCACTTCTATAAGGAAGTACAAGTTCAAAATAGAATCGCTCAGGGCGGTTATTGCAAGCCTGGAAGAGGGGGATATTATGGTGTCACTGGACATCATGGATGCTTACCTACATGTCCCCATTTACCCACCTCACCAGGAGTACCTCAAGGTTGTGGTACAGAACTGCCATTACCAATTCCAGACGTTGCCGTTTGGTCTGTCCACGGCACCGAGGGTGTGTGCCAAGGTAATGGCCAAAATGATGATACTCCTTCGAAAGAAGGGAGTTATAATTATCCCGTACTTGGACGATCTCCTTATAAAGGCGAGGTCCAAGGAGCAGTCGTTGATCGGAGTAGCACTATCTCAGGAAGTGCTACAACAGCACGGCTGGATTCTGAATATCCCAAAGTCGCAGCTGGTTCCTACGACGCGTCTGCTGATATTGGGCATGTTTCTGGACACAGAACAGAAGAAGGTGTTTCTCCCGGAGGAGAAGGCCAAGGAGTTGTCATCTCTGGTCAGAGACCTCCTGAAACCAAAACAGGTGTCGGTGCATCATTGCACGCGAGTCCTGGAAAAGATGGTAGCTTCTTACGAAGCAATTCCCTTCGGCAGGTTCCATGCAAGGAACTTTCAGTGGGACCTGTTAGACAAGTGAGGATCGCATCTTCAGATGCATCGGCTGATCACCCTGTCCCCGAGGGCCAGGGTGTCTCTGCTGTGGTGGCTGCAGAGTGCTCATCTTCTCGAGGGCCGCAGATTCGGCATTCAGGACTGGGTCCTGGTGACCACGGATGCAAGCCTCCGAGGTTGGGGAGCAGTCACTCAGGGAAGAAACTTCCAAGGACAATGGTCGAGTCAGGAGACTTCCCTACACATAAATATTCTGGACCTAAGGGCCATTTACAATGCCTTAAGGCAAGCAGAACCCCTGCTTCAAAACCAGCCGGTGCTGATTCAGTCAGACAACATCACGGCTGTCGCCCATGTAAACCGACAAGGCGGCACAAGCAGCAGGATGGCGTTGGCAGAAGCCACAAGGATTCTCCGATGGGCGGAGTATCACGTGCTAACACTATCAGCAGTGTTCATTCCGGGTGTGGAAAACTAGGAAGCAGACTTCCTCAGCAGGCACGACCTCCACCCGGGAGAGTGGGGACTTCATCCAGAAGTCTTCATGCAGATTGTGAACCGTTGGGAACGGCCACAGGTGGACATGATGGCGTCCCGCCTCAACAAAAAGCTAAAAAAGTATTGCGCCAGGTCAAGAGACCCTCAGGCGATAGCTGTGGACGCACTAGTGACACCGTGGGTGTACCAGTCTGTTTATGTGTTCCCTCCTCTTCCTCTCATACCCAAGGTACTGAGGATAGTAAGTAAGAGAGGAGTAAGAACTATACTCGTAGTTCCGGATTGGCCAAGAAGAACTTGGTACCCAGAACTACAAGAAATGATCTCTGAGGACCCATGGCCTCTGTCTCTCAGACAGGACCTGTTACTGCAGGGGCCCTGTCTGTTCCAAGACTTACCGCGGCTGCGTTTGAAGGCTTGGCGGTTGAACGCCAGATCCTAACGGAAAAGGGCGTTCCAGATGAAGTGATTCCTACGCTGTTAAAGGCTAGGAAAGACGCTGCCTGAAGTTCAGACGTTGTTAAGAAAGTGCTGCATATTCAGCCCCCTTTTGTGCCTCCAGTGGCACCTTGGGATCTCAACGTAGTGTTGGATTTCCTAAAATCACATTGTTTTGAGCCACTTCAGAACGTGGAGTTGAAGTATCTCACGTGGAAAGTGGTCATATATATTTGGCCTTGGCTTCGGCTAGGCGTGTGTCAGAATTGGCGGCTTTGTCGTGTGAAAGCCCTTATCTGATCTTCCATAGGGACAGGGCAGAATTGAGGATTCGTCCTCAATTTCTCCCTAAGGTGGTATCAGCGTTTCATTTGAACCAACCTATTGTGGTGCCTGCGGCTACTCGGGACTTGGAGGCCTCCAAGTTGCTGGATGTAGTCCGGGCCCTGAAAATCTATGTTTCCAGGACGGCTAGAGTCAGAAATACTGACTCGCTGTTTATCCTGCATGCACCCAACAAGCTGGGTGCTTCTGCTTCTAAGCAGACTATTGCTCGCTGGATCTGTAGCACGATTCAACTTGCACATTCTGCGGCTGGACTGCCGCATCCTAAATCAGTAAAAGCCCATTCCACGAGGAAGGGGGCTCTTCTAGGGCGGCTGCCCAAGGGGTCTCGGCATTACAACTTTGCCGAGCTGCTACCTGGTCGGGGTCAAACACGTTTGCAAAATTCTACAAGTTTGATACCCTTGCTGAGGAGGACCTTGAGTTTACTCATGCGGTGCTGCAGAGTCATCCGCACTCTCCCGCCCGTTTGGGAGCTTTGGTATAATCCCCATGGTCCTTACGGAGTACCCAGCATCCACTAGGACGTCAGAGAAAATAAGAATTTACTCACCGGTAATTCTATTTCTCGTAGTCCGTAGTGGATGCTGGGAGCCCGTCCCAAGTGCGGATTTTCTGCAATACTTTTATATAGTTATTGCTTAACTAAAGGGTTATTGTTATGAGCCATCGGTTCAGTGAGGCTCAGTTGTTCATACTGTTAACTGGGTATAGTTATCACGAGTTGTATGGTGTGATTGGTGTGGCTGGTATGAGTCTTACCCTGGATTCCAAATCCTTTCCTTGTAGTGTCAGCTCTTCCGTGCACAGTTTCCCTAACTGAGGTCTGGAGGAGGGGCATAGAGGGAGGAGCCAGTGCACACCAGATAGTACTTAATCTTTCTTTTAGAGTGCCCAGTCTCCTGCGGAGCCCCTCTATTCCCCATGGTCCTTACGGAGTACCCAGCATCTACTACGGACTACGAGAAATAGAATTACCGGTGAGTAAATTCTTATTTTAAGGGAAACATTCTTTTTGGGGAAGATCTCAACAAGGTTGTCGCTGACTTTGCGTCTGCTAAGACTGCATGTCTGCCTAGTACTGCTCCTTCAGCCCCGAAGGCTAAGAGTACTTCCTTTCGTTCCTTTCGACCTCCAGGTAAAGCAAAGGGCCAGGTGTACCCAAAACAGGCTCGCACTTCCAAATCCACTAAGCCCAAACCTAAACGTGCCTGGGCTGCCCGTCAGCCTGCTTCCAAAACAAGATAAGGCCCTATTTAGAGGTAAGTCCTGTATAAATTTATAGAACGTGATAATATTAGGGATGTCAGGGACCCATGTGATGAAGTCACCTGGCCGCGGTACATGGGCCCGCATATTTGCGCAAATGCGTGCTAAGAACTTCAATTATACTCCATGTTAATTGTGAGGGTTTATTTAAATTAATTTTATTATCAGTGTTCTTAGTGCTAAGAGTGTGCATCTGCATCTCTCTTCCCCCAGCATAGTATTAGAAGCCTCAGCATGATAGCACTTCTTGATATCTTTAGTAATAGGATGTGCAATCCAGGTTCCCCCCTTGCCTCCAAAACAGACAAGCCTGCTACATGACGGGGCGGGGATCCCAGGGGGGTGGGAGGTCGACTTCTACGGTTTGCTCAGGTATGGTTAAAGACCACTTTGGACGCCTGGGTAATGGAAGTCGTCACTCATGGATATGCCATCTCTTTCAAGAAACATCCCCCTCGCCAGTTTTGCTCAACAAACATCCCTTCGGATCCAGCAAAAGCAAAAACTCTCAATCTAGTGGTACGATCCCTCCTGGATACGGGAGTGGTAGTGCCGGTGCGAGGCAGGGGGTACTATTCAACGCTGTTCCTAGTCCCGAAACCGAATGGATCTTCTCGGCCCATTCTCAACTTCAAGTCTCTGAACAAATTTGTGAAAGTTTCCAAATTCCGTATGGAAACTCTTCGCTCTATTGTTATGTCCCTGGAGCCCAAGGACTGCATGGTATCCCTGGATATACAGGATGCTTACCTGCAGATACCTATTGCAGTGTCGCATCAGCAATACCTGCGGTTTGGTATTGGCAACCTACATTTTCAATTCCAGGCCTTGCCTTTTGGTCTGACCTCGGCTACGAGAATCTTCACCAAGGTCATGGCGGTCACGACGGCCCTACTCAGCCGTCAGGGTATCAGGATGCCGTATCTCAATGACTTGTTGATCCTGGCGAACTCCCCAGAGGTTCTCCTTCGTCAACTGGAACTGACGATCCAATTCCTACAAGCCCACGGGTGGCTCATCAACTGGCAGAAGTCTTCCCTGGTTCCTGCTCAGAGCATAGTGCACCTGGGAGGACTATTGGACACCCACAACCAGCGGTTGTTTTTATCTCCGGAGAAGGTCTTGAAGCTTCAGGACACGATAAGATGCTTCCTCTCTCGCCCACGTGTGTCAATTCACTCGGCGATGCAAGTACTAGGCCTCATGGTGTCGGCTTTCGACATGGTGGAGAACGCTCAATTTCATTCCCGCCCTCTGCAGAGGTTAATTCTCACCGAGTGGGACGGCCTGCCTCACTGGATCAGGTCTCACATGATATCCTTGACGCCGGAGATCCGTCTGTCACTAACTTGGTGGCTGCAGGACCATCAACTGAGCAGGTGTCGTCCATTCTGGATCTCCAACTGGGTCCTTCTGACGATGGATGCCAGTATGCGGGGTTGAGGCGCGGTGTTGGAGCAACACCCTCTTCAGTGTCGGTGGACCAGGGAGTGTTCAATGCGTTGACACTAGCCCTGCCTCTGGTACAGAACAGGCCAGTTCAGGTACAGTCAGAGAACACCACCACGGTGGCGTACGTAAATCATCAAGGCGGCACCCGAAGCTGCAAAGCGCTGACGGAAGTGTCAAAGATTCTGCTTTGGGCGGAACGCCATCTGCCAGCCATATCGGCAGTGTTCATTCCGGGAGTCCTAAACTGGGACGCGGACTTCCTCAGACGTCAGGACGTACACGCCGGAGAGTGGAGCCTTGATCCGCAGGTCTTTCAACTCCTTGTGGAACAGTGGGGTCTACCAGATGTAGACCTGATGGCATCTCGACACAATTGCAAGATCTTCGGAGCAAGGACAAGGGATCCTCAAGCAGCGTTCGTGGACGCACTGGCAATTCCATGGAACTTTCGGCTGCCGTCGGTGTTCCCTCTGGTGTCACTTCTGCCCAGGGTGATAAGAAAGTTCAAGCTAGAAGGAGGAATACTACGTCTGATCGCTCCAGCGTGGCCCAGACGGCATTGGTTCTTTGATCTGCAGAGTCTATCGATAGAGCGTCCTCTTCTGCTTCCACAGCGCCCAGACCACCTCGTTCAGGGCTCTTGTGTCTACCAGGATTTGGCCCGTCTGGCTTTGACGGCGTGGCTCTTGAAGCTTCCGTATTAAGGGCCAAAGGTTTTTCTGAGGCGGTCATTCAAACTATGTTGAAGGCCCGTAAACTGGCTTCTGCTCGGATATATCGTAGGGTCTGGAATTCGTATTTTGCTTGGTGTGCAACTAACAATTATGATGCATACAAGTTCAGTACTGCCAAACTCTTGGCTTTTCTGCAACAGGGCCTGGACTTAGGCCTTCGTCTGGCCTTCCTCAAGGCTCATATTTCTGCCTTGTCGATATGGTTTCAGAGAACAATTGCGTCTCTGCCTGATATTCATACATTCACTCAGGGTGTTTTACGGATTCAACCTCCCTATGTCCCACCTGTGGCTCCTTGGGATTTGTCGGTTGTTCTGGATGCCTTTCAAGAGTCTCCGTTTGAGCCTCTTGAGTCTTTAGACTGTAAATGGCTTACTCTTAAGGTTTTGTTTGTGCTGGCTATTGCCTCTGCTAGACGGGTTTCAGACTTGGGTGCCTTGTCCTGTCGGTCACCCTTTCTGATTTTTCACTGTGACCGTGCGGTTCTTAGAATTCGCCCTAGTTATCTCCCTAAGGTGGTGTCATCTTTCCACCTTAACCAAGAGATTGTGGTTCCGGCTTTTTCCTCTCCTGGTTTATCCTCCAAAGAGCGGTCTTTGGATGTGGTACGGGCTCTCCGTATTTATGTGAAGAGGACAGCTTCTCTTCGGAGATCTGATTCTCTTTGTTCTTTTTGGTTTTCACAAATGTGGCTTGCCTGCTAACGAGCAGACCTTGGCCAGATGGATTAGAACGGTGATTGCACATGCTTATGGTACAGGCTGGCCTTCCAGCTCCTGCTACCATCAAAGCCCATTCTACTCGGTCTGTTGGACCTTCTTGGGCGGCCCGCCGTGGTGCGACCCTTGAACAATTGTGCAAGGCGGCTACGTGGTCCTCAGTTAACACGTTCATAAGGTTCTATGCCTTCGATACTTCCGCGTCCCATGATGCCTCCTTTGGACGCCGGGTTCTTGTGCCCGCTACAGTGGCGTCCCCTCCCATGAGGAACTGCTTTAGGACATCCTCAATGTTATCCCTGTGGAACCCCAGTGTACCCCGCTCCAGAAAAGGAGATTTATGGTAAGAACTTACCTTTGTTAAATCTTTCTGCGAGGTACACTGGGTTCCACAGGGCGCCCACGCTGACGCACTTAGCTTTTTTGGGTTTGTGTGGCATTAGCCGCTGACGCCCTTCTCCTGTCGTGAGAATGTGGTGTATGTGGTTACTAACGGTTGTCGTCTCTCTTACCTGCTACTGCATTGGAGTGGTTAACAAAACTGAGCTCATGTGCACAGAGGCGGGGTTATAGAGGAGGCGGCGCTGTGCATGTTGGGAACAGTCAAAGCTTTTAGCCTGTTGGTGCCTCAGATCAAGATCCAACTCGATACCCCAATGTTATCCCTGTGGAACCCAGTGTACCTTGCAGAAAGAGATTTAACAAAGGTAAGTTCTTACCATAAATCTCCTTTCTCTGATGTCCTAAGTGGATGCTGGGACTCCGTAAGGACCATGGGGAATAGCGGCTCCGCAGGAGACTGGGCACAACTAAAAGAAAGCTTTAGACTAACTGGTGTGCACTGGCTCCTCCCACTATGACCTTCCTCCGGACTTCAGTTAGAATCTTGTGCCCGGCTGAGCTGGATGCACACTAGGGGCTCTCCTGAGCTCCTAGAAAGAAAGTATATTTTAGGTTTTTTATTTTACAGTGAGATCTGCTGGCAACAGACTCACTGCAGCGAGGGACTAAGGGGAGAAGAAGCGAACCTACCTGACTGGAGATAGTTTGGGCTTCTTAGGCTACTGGACACCATTAGCTCCAGAGGGATCAAACACAGGACCCGACCTCGATCGTTCGGTCCCGGAGCCGCGCCGCCGTCCCCCTTACAGAGCCAGAAGCAAGAAGTGGTCCGGAAAATCGGCGGCAGAAGACTTCAGTCTTCACCAAGGTAGCGCACAGCACTGCAGCTGTGCGCCATTGCTCCTCATGCACACCTCACACTCCGGTCACTGATGGGTGCAGGGCGCTGGGGGGGGGTGCCCTGAGCAACAATATAAACACCTTGCCTGGCAAAATCATCACAATATATAGCCCCAGAGGCTATATATGTGATAAATACCCCTGCCAGAATCCATAAAAAAGCGGGAGAAAAGTCAGCGAAAAAGGGGCGGAGCTATCTCCCTCAGCACACTGGCGCCATTTTCTCTTCACAGTGCAGCTGGAAGACAGCTCCCCAGGCTCTCCCCTGTAGTTTTCAGGCTCAAAGGGTTAAAAAGAGAGGGGGGGCACTAAATTTAGGCGCAATATTGTTTATACAAGCAGCTATTGGGGAAAATTCACTCAGTTATAGTGTTAATCCCTACATTATATAGCGCTCTGGTGTTTGCTGGCATACTCTCTATCTCCTGGTCTCCCCAAAGGGCTTTGTGGGGTCCTGTCCTCAGTCAGAGCATTCCCTGTGTGTGTGCGGTGTGTCGGTACGGCTGTGTCGACATGTTTGATGAGGCTTATGTGGAGGCGGAGCAGATGCCGATAAATGTGATGTCGCCCCCTGTGGGGCCGACACCAGAGTGGATGGATAGGTGGAAGGTATTAACCGACAGTGTCAACTCCTTACATAAAAGCCTGGATGACGTAACAGCTGTGGGACAGCCGGCTTCTCAGCCCGCGCCTGCCCAGGCGTCTCAAAGGCCATCAGGGGCTCAAATACGCCCGCTCCCTCAGATGGCAGACACAGATGTCGACACGGAGTCTGACTCCAGTGTCGACGAGGTTGAGACATACACAATCCACTAGGAACATCCGTTGCATGATCCCGGCAATAAAAAATGTGTTACACATTTCTGACATTAACCCAAGTACCACTGAAAAAGGGTTTTATGTTTGGGGAGAAAAAGCAGGCAGTGTTTTGTTCCCCCATCAGATGAGTGAATGAAGTGTGTGAAAAAGCGTGGGTTCCACCGATAAGAAACTGGTAATTTCTAAAAAGTTACGGATGGCGTACCCTTTCCCGCCAGAGGATAGGTTACGCTGGGAGATATCCCCTAGGGTGGATAAGGCGCTCACACGTTTGTCAAAAAAGGTGGCACTGCCGTCTTAGGATACGGCCACTTTGAAGGTACCTGTTGATAAAAAGCAGGAGGCTATCCTGAAGTCTGTATTTACACACTCAGGTACTAGACTGAGACCTGCAATTGCTTCAGCATGGATAGTGCTGCTGCAGCGTGGTCTGTGACCCTGTCAGACAGGGATACTATTTTGCTAACATAAGAGCATATTAAAGACGTTGTCTTATATATGAGGGATGCACAGAGGGATATTTTGCCGGCTGGCATCCAGAATTAATGCAATGTCCATTCTGCCAGGAGGGTATTAGAGACCCGGCACTGGACAGGTGATGCTGACTTTAAAAGGCACATGGAGATTCTGCCTTATAAGGGTGAGGAATTGTTTGGGGATGGTCTCTGGGACCTCGTATCCACAGCAACAGCTGGGAAGAAATTTTTTTACCTCAGGTTTCCTCACAGCCTAAGAAAGCACTGTATTATCAGGTACAGTCCTTTCGGCTTCAGAAAAGCAAGCGGGTCAAAGGCGCTTCCTTTCTGCACAGAGACAAGGGAAGAGGGAAAAAGCTGCACCAGTCAGCCAGTTCCCAGGATCAAAATTTTTCCCCCGCTTCCTCTGAGTCCACCGCATGACGCGGGGGCTCCACAGGTGTAGCCAGGTGCGGTGGGGGCGCGTCTCGAGAACTTCAGCGTCCAGTGGGCTCGCTCACAGGTGGATCCCTGGGTTCTGCATGTAGTATCACAGGGATACAAGCTGGAGTTCGAGGTCACTCCCTCTCGCCGTTAGCTCAAATCAGCAAGTACCCCTCCTTCAACAAGGCCGGGGTTACTATTCCACAATGTTGTGGTACCGAAACCAGACGGTTCGGTATAACCCATTCTAACATTGAAATCCTTGAACACTTATACACGAAGGTTCAAGTTAAAAATGAAATCGCTCAGGGCGGTTATTGCAAGCCTGGACGAGGGAGATTACATGGTATCTCTGGGCATCAAGGATGCTTACCTGCATGTCCCCATTAACCATCCTCACCAGGAGTATCTCAGTTTCTCTGACGTCCTAGTGGATGCTGGGAACTCCGTAAGGACCATGGGGAATAGACGGGCTCCGCAGGAGACTGGGCACTCTAAAAGAAAGATTTGGTACTATCTGGTGTGCACTGGCTCCTCCCTCTATACCCCTCCTCCAGACCTCCAGTTAGATTTCTGTGCCCGGCCGAGCTGGATGCACACTAGGGGCTCTCCTGAGCCCATAGAAAGAAAGTATATGTTAGGTTTTTTATTTTACAGTGAGACCTGCTGGCAACAGGCTCACTGCAACGAGGGACTAAGGGGAGAAGAAGCGAACCTACCTGCTTGCAGCTAGCTTGGGCTTCTTTGGCTACTGGACACCATTAGCTCCAGAGGGATCGACCGCAGAACCCGTCCTTGGTGTTCGTTCCCGGAGCCGCGCCGCCGTCCCCCTTACAGAGCCAGAAGCATGAAGATGGTCCGGCAAATCGGCGGCAGAAGACTTCAGTCTTCACCAAGGTAGCGCACAGCACTGCAGCTGTGCGCCATTGCTCCTCATACACACTTCACACTCCGGTCACTGAGGGTGCAGGGCGCTGGGGGGGGGGCGCCCTGAGCAGCAATAAAAACACCTTGGCTGGCAAAATAACCACAATATATAGCCCCAGAGGCTATATATGTGGTAATTACCCCTGCCAGAATCCATAAAAAAGCGGGAGAAAAGTCCGCCGAAAAAGGGGCGGAGCCATCTCCCTCAGCACACTGGCGCCATTTCTCCCTCACAGTTCCGCTGGAAGGAAGCTCCCTGCCTCTCCCCTGCAGTCTACACTACAGAAAGGGTAAAAAAAGAGAGGGGGGGCACTAAATTTAGGCGCAGTATACCGGTAACTTATAGCAGCTATAAGGGGACATAATTCAGTTAGTCCCTGCATTATATAGCGCTCTGGTGTGTGCTGGCATACTCTCTCTCTGTCTCCCAAAAGGGCTTTTGTGGGGTCCTGTCTCCTTTAAGAGCATTCCCTGTGTGTGTGCGGTGTGTCGGTACGGCTGTGTCGACATGTTTGATGAGGAGGCTTATGTGGAAGCAGAGCAGATGCCTATAAATGTGATGTCACCCCCTGCGGGGCAGACACCTGAGTGGATGGACTTATGGAAGGAATTACGTGCAAGTGTCGACTCCTTACATAAAAAATTTGACGACATGCCAAATGCGGGACAGCCGGCTTCTCAGCTCGTGCCTGCCCAGACGACTCAAAGGCCATCAGGGGCTCTAAAGCGCCCACTACCTCAGATGGCAGACACAGATGTCGACACGGATATTGATACCAGTGTCGACGACGATGAGTCAAATTTAATGTCCACTAAGGCCATTCGTTGCATGATTGAGGCAATGAAAGAGGTATTACACATTTCTGATATAAACCCAGGTACATCAAAAAAGGGTATTATGTTTGGGGAGAAAAAACTACCAATAGTTTTTTCCCCCATCTGAAGAATTAAATGAAGTGTGTGAAGAAGCGTTGGGCTTTTCCCGATAAAAAAATTGGTAATTTCAAAAAAATTACTAATGGCGTTCCCTTTCTCGCCAGAGGATAGGTCACGTTGGGAAACTCCCCCTAGGGTGGATAAAGCGCTCACACGTTTGTCAAAAAAGGTGGCACTACCGTCTCCGGATACGGCCGCCCTAAAGGAACCTGCTGATAGAAAGCAGGAGGCTATCCTCAAGTCTATATATACACACACTGGTGTTATACTGAGACCAGCTATTGCTTCAGCATGGATGTGCAGTGCTGCAGCTGCGTGGTCAGATTCCCTGTCGGAAAATACTGATACCCTAGACAGGGACACTATATTGCTAACCGTAGAGCATATTAAAGACGCAGTCTTATACATGAGAGATGCACAGAGGGATATTTGCCGGCTGGCATCTAAAATAAGTGCAATGTCCATTTCTGCCAGGAGAGGGTTATGGACTCGGCAGTGGACAGGTGATGCAGACTCAAAAAGGCACATGGAAGTTTTGCCTTATAAAGGTGAGGAGTTGTTCGGGGATGGTCTCTCGGACCTAGTTTCCACAGCAACTGCTGGGAAGTCTGCATTTTTACCCCATGTTCCCTCACAGCCAAAGAATTCGAGACGTCCCCCCTCCCCTGCCGTTTCCTCAAATCTGCCTTGCCGACAACTCCCTCAGGCAGGGAGGCAGTGATAGAGGCAATTCACAAGCTGTATTCCCAGCAGGTGATAGTAAAGGTGCCCCTACTTCAACAAGGACGGGGTTACTATTCCACACTGTTTGTGGTACCGAAACCGGACGGTTCGGTGAGACCCATTTTAAATTTGAAGTCCTTGAACATATACATAAAAAAATTCAAGTTCAAGATGGAATCGCTCAGGGCGGTTATTGCAAGCCTGGAGGAGGGGGATTACAAAGGATGCTTACCTACATGTCCCCATTTACCATCCTCACCAGGAGTACCTCAGATTTGTGGTACAGGATTGCCATTACCAATTCCAAACACTGCCGTTTGGACTGTCCACGGCACCGAGGGTGTTTACCAAGGTAATGGCAGAAATGATGATACTCCTTCGAAAAAAGGGAGTTTTAATTATCCCGTACTTGGACGATCTCCTAATAAAGGCGAGGTCCAAGGAGCAGTTGCTGGTCGGAGTAGCACTATCTCGGGAAGTGCTACAACAGCATGGCTGGATTCTAAACATTCCGAAGTCACAGCTGGTTCCTTTCACACGCCTACTGTTCCTGGGGATGGTTCTGGACACAGAACAGAAAAAAGTGTTTCTCCCGCAGGAGAAAGCCAAGGAGCTGTCATCTCTAGTCAGAGACCTCCTGAAACCAAAACGGGTATCGGTGCATCATTGCACACGAGTCCTGGGAAAAATGGTGGCTTCATACGAAGCAATTCCATTTGGCAGGTTCCATGCAAGGACCTTCCAGTGGGACCTCTTAGACAAGTGGTCGGAATCGCATTTTCAGATGCATCGACTGATAACCCTGTCTCCAAGGACCAGGGTGTCTCTACTGTGGTGGCTGCAGAGTGCTCATCTTCTAGAGGGCCGCAGATTTGGCATACAAGACTGGGTCCTGGTGACCACGGATGCCAGCCTTCGAGGCTGGGGGGCAGTCACACAGGGAAGAAATTTCCAGGGACTTTGGTCAAGTCAGGAGTCGTCCCTACACATAAATATTCTGGAACTGAGGGCCATTTTCAATGCCCTCAGTCAGGCAAAACCCCTGCTTCAAAACCAGCCGGTACTGATCCAGTCAGACAACATCACGGCAGTCGCCCATGTAAACCGACAGGGCGGCACAAGAAGCAGGACGGCGATGGCAGAAGCCACAAGGATTCTCCGATGGGCGGAAAATCACGTGTTAGCACTGTCAGCAGTGTTCATTCCGGGAGTGGACAACTGGGAAGCAGACTTCCTCAGCAGGCACGACCTCCACCCGGGAGAGTGGGGACTTCATCCGGAAATCTTGATTGTAAACCGCTGGGAAAGGCCACAGGTGGACATGATGGCGTCCCGCCTAAACAAAAAGCTAGAAAGATATTGCGCCAGGTCAAGAGACCCTCAGGCGATAGCTGTGGACGCTCTAGTGACACCGTGGGTGTACCAGTCGGTTTATGTGTTCCCTCCTCTTCCTCTCATACCAAAGGTACTGAGGATAATAAGAAGAGGAGTAAGAACAATACTCATTGTTCCGGATTGGCCAAGAAGAGCTTGGTACCCGGAACTTCAAGAAATGATCTCAGAGGACCCATGGCCTCTGCCGCTCAGACAGGACCTGCTGCAGCAGGGGCCCTGTCTGTTCCAAGACTTACCGTGGCTGCGTTTGACGGCATGGCGGTTGAACGCCGGATCCTGAAGGAAAAGGGCATTCCGGAGGAAGTCATTCCTACGCTGATTAAAGCTAGGAAAGAAGTGACCGCGAGCCATTATCACCGCATTTGGCGAAAATATGTTGCGTGGTGTGAGGCCAGGAAGGCCCCAACGGAAGAATTTCAGCTTGGCAGTTTCCTGCACTTCCTACAGTCAGGGGTGACTATGGGCCTAAAATTGGGTTCCATTAAAGTCCAGATTTCGGCTCTGTCGATTTTTCTTTCAAAGAGAACTGGCTTCACTGCCTGAAGTTCAGACTTTTGTTAAGGGAGTGCTGCATATTCAGCCCCCTTTTGTGCCTCCAGTGGCACCTTGGGATCTCAACGTGGTGTTGGATTTCCTAAAGTCTCATTGGTTTGAGCCACTTAAAACCGTGGAATTGAAATATCTCACGTGGAAAGTGGTCATGTTGTTGGCCTTGGCTTCGGCCAGGCGTGTATCAGAATTGGCGGCTTTGTCATGTAAAAGCCCTTATCTGATTTTTCATATGGATAGGGCAGAATTGAGGACTCGTCCCCAGTTTCTCCCTAAGGTGGTATCCGCTTTTCATTTGAACCAACCTATTGTGGTGCCTGCGGCTACTAAAGACTTGGAGGCTTCCAAGTTGTTGGACGTAGTCAGGGCCCTGAAAATTTATGTTTCCAGGACAGCTGGCGTCAGAAAGACTGACTCGCTATTTATCCTGCATGCGCCCAACAAGTTGGGTGCACCTGCTTCAAAGCAGACTATTGCTCGCTGGATCTGTAGTACGATTCAGCTTGCACATTCTGCGGCTGGACTGTCGCATCCTAAATCAGTGAAAGCCCATTCCACGAGGAAGGTGGGCTCTTCTTGGGCGGCTGCCCGAGGGGTCTCGGCTTTACAACTTTGCCGAGCAGCTACTTGGTCGGGGTCAAACACATTTGCTAAATTCTACAAGTTTGACACCCTGGCTGAGGAGGACCTAGAGTTTGCCCATTCGGTGCTGCAGAGTCATCCGCACTCTCCGGCCCGTTTGGGAGCTTTGGTATAATCCCCATGGTCCTTACGGAGTCCCAGCAGCCACTTAGGACGTCAGAGAAAATAAGAATTTACTCACCGGTAAATCTATTTCTCGTAGTCCGTAGTGGATGCTGGGCGCCCATCCCAAGTGCGGATTGTCTGCAATACTTGTATATAGTTATTGTTTAACTAAAGGGTTATTGTTGAGCCATCTGTTGAGAGGCTCAGTTGTTATCATACTGTTAACTGGGTATTGTTTCACGAGTTATACGGTGTGGCTGGTATGAGTCTTACCTGGGATTCAAAATCCTTCCTTATTGTGTCAGCTCTTCCGGGCACAGTATCCTAACTGAAGTCTGGAGGAGGGTCATAGTGGGAGGAGCCAGTGCACACCAGTTAGTCTAAAGCTTTCTTTTAGTTGTGCCCAGTCTCTTGCGGAGCCGCTATTCCCCATGGTCCTTACGGAGTCCCAGCATCCACTACGGACTACGAGAAATAGAATTACCGGTGAGTAAATTCTTATTTTTACCACAGGTGGACTCCAATTTAAGCTGTAGGGACATCTCAAGGATGATCAGTGGAAGCAGGATGCACCTGAACTCAATTGTGAGCCTTTGTGGCAAAGGCTGTGAATACTTATGTACATGTGATTTCTTAGTTTCTTATTTTGAATAAATTAGCAAAAATCTCAAACTTTTTCACATTGTCATTATGGGGTATTGTGTGTAGAATTTGGAGGGAAAAAAATAATTTATTCCATTTTGGAATAAGGCTGTAACATAACAAAATGTGGAAAAAGTGAAGCGCTGTGAATTCTTTCCTGATGCACTGTTTAACATCCTGCGAGTTGCAAGCACCATTGCAATCATGGCAATTTAGCCTCTAGATTTAGAGTGCTAATAATTTAGTAATATTATCTTAGAAACTGTCGGTATAAGTGGGTTAGTTTCCACTCCTAAAGCGTATTAAATGGTAATGTGGGTGATATTTAGAAAATATGGGAATACCCAGACTCCCGACGTTCATGTGGCTGGTTACGATTTCCATTTTGATCCTTGATGGTTTAGTATTCCACACAATGTTTTTCCAGGGCATAGTGGTAAATAAGATTTTAGTTTTGCCCATCACTAGTGGGTGGCCTTAATGTTTCTGGTTTGTGTATTACAGGGCTAGCATGTCGGATAGTTGAATTCGGAACACCGTATTGGTTCTTTCGGGCATGCTGGATGATTTTACATGTCCAATAGAGCGTTAATTACTGCTCAGTTGCGGCAGTAATTAACGTCACAATCAGCAGTTTATGAATTGTTAAATTATTGTCACAATCAGCAGTTTATGAATTGAGTGAACATTCTCTGCCCAGCATTTCTTCCATCAACTTTTCTCATTGGTTTCTAGCTTTCTTTTATATGTTTGTGCTCATATGTCTCGCTTCTGGAGCTCTACAAACAGTAAGGGGCCCTACTCACTGGCCGACCCGCCGCCGAGCTGCCCGACGGCGGATACGGCGGCGGGGGGGCAGTGACGGGGGGAGTGAAGTTTCTTCACTCCCCCCGTCACGCGGCTGCATTGAAGTGCAGGCAAATATGGACGAGATCGTCCATATTGGCCTGCATGGGGCCGCGCATCGTTCATCGCTGGAGTCTCCACACTGAAAGATATGAACGAGTTCTCGTTCATTTATGAACGAGATCGTTCATATCTTTCTAAAAATCGGCCAGTGTGTAGGGCCTATAAGATGGGGACAATTCAGTTGTTTGGGTGTCAACATTTTTATTTGCAGCCTACTGAGAAATGAACCAATTGTCCAGTTTGGTCATCCAAACGGTACTTTTTACAGCCCGGCCAGGACTTTAGGTGGCTTTAGCCGCACAAATCGGCTAAAGCCACCTAAAGTCCCAGCTAGAGGCATATGAGCACAAACCTATATAAAAGAAAGCTAGAAACCAATGAGAAAAGTTGATATAAGACATTCTGGGCATAGGCTGTTCACTCAATTGCATAGAAGCAGAGATTGTGCACATACAGATGAAGCGCTCACCAATTACCATATTGTTGTTGTTGTTGTTGTTCACTCAATTGATAGACTGCTGATTGTGACAATAATTGAACAGCGTACTGCCGCACGTCAGCAGTAATAGATGCTCAGTTGAGGCAATAATTGAATTGTATTGCTCGGACTGCCTCACGAAAAAAACAAGTTGAATCGCCCCCATAGAGTCTACACTTTTTTTTGGAAGAGCAAGTGCATTGTAAAAGCCTGATATTTTTTTTTACTGTACTGTTAACTATAATCATTCTTTAATTTTTTTTCTTTCAGTCAGTGGTTGAACTCTTTGTAAACAGACTGGATTCTGTAGAGTCGGTTCTTCCGTATGAGTATGACGCGTAAGTATCTAGAATTTTTTTGGATGTACTGTATCCATGTTTTTTTAAGATTATAGTATCCATGTTCTTTTAAGATTATATTTCTGTTTATTAGAGTCCAGCTTTAGAACCTTTTTTCTCTTACGTCCTAGAGGATGCTGGGGTCCATATTAGTACCATGGGGTATAGACGGGTCAACCAGGAGCCATGGGCACTTTAAGACTTTGATAGTGTGGGCTGGCTCCTCCCTCTATGCCCCTCCTACCAGACTCAGTTTAGAAAATGTGCCCGGAGGAGCCAGTCACAGATAGGGGAGCTCCTAGAGCTTCTTTGGTTTTATTTTTTTATTAAGACTGGTTAGGCACAGGGAGGCTGCTGGCAACAGCCTCCCTGCTTCGTGGGACTTAGGGGGGGGGGAGTAGTGTCCAACCCACTGAGGTTAATGGCCACTATCTCCACTAACAGGACACTGAGCTCTTGAGGGTGATGATCGTTAGCCCCCGAGGTGACTGCTCACTCCCGCAGCTTGCCACCACCCCCTAACCGAGCCAGAAGATCGTGGTGGTGAGTGTAACACCGGTGACCCGAAAAGCAGGGAGCCTGTATAAATGGCAGCATCAGGGTGTGGAGCGCAGTACTAACACTGTGCTCCGGAAGGCTCAGCGGTAAAGATGCGGCGCTATGTGGGGCACCCAGGGCCAGCGATGATACCCTAATCACTGGTCACTCAGCTAGCAGGGACTTCGGTTGCGCTGCTAACGCCACTTCCTCAGGCCAGTATAAAGATTTCAATTGTGCGGGAAGATGCGCCATGTTAAGGGGGCGGAGCTTCTCAGAGCGGAATCCAGCTCCATTTTCTCCCTGCAGATCCACTGCTGAGACGCTGACGGGAAGCGCTGATCCTCCACGACTCCAGTTATCCTGTGCGGTACCAGGGGGTGGTAGAAGGGGGGGTGGGGGGAAGCTGTATTTTACTGTGTATTTCTATTAAGGGTACATAGTCAGCGCCGGGCGCTGTGTGTGCTGGCTCCAAGCTCTGTGTTTCTCTGAAGGTACTTTGGGGGGGAAACCGTGTCTGACATTTTCCTGTGTGTGTGTGTGTGTGTGTGTGTGTGTGTGTGTGTGTATGTGTATGCAAATTCCCACATAACCATGTCCAGGGACTCTGTGGCTTGTGCGGCAGAATATGTATCTTCTCCAGAGGAATCCATTCCATGTACTCGGGAATGTAATATTTTGTCTCAGCCCTCTGAATCTGAGCCCCAGTGGATGGCTTCTATTAAGGGAATGATATCCCAGATTTCTACTAGGATTACACATTATGAGACTGAATCACAGATTTTAAAACAATCTGTGGAGGTTTTGTCTGGTTCTGTTCCCAATACCTCAAAATCCCCCGGTGTATCCAAAAAACGTGCGCTTGCTCAAATTATGCAGGTCGACACGGACACAGACGCTGACATGGCAGAGGGTGATGCGGCTATGCGGGAGGGGGGGGGGAGGCTTTCCTGGCAAGGGGGGTGCAATTCATGATTGAGGCTATTAGGGATGTGTTACACCTTACTGACAAACCACCTGAACAGGTAGAGGAGGCTTACTTTACAGACAATAAGAAAGTCTCCCTGACCTTCCCTGCGTCTCAGGAATTAAACGCATTATTTGAAAAATCCTGGGAAAATCCAGAGGCAAAAATTCCAGATCCCAAAGAGGGCTCTTGTAGCTTTTCCTTTCCCTGAGGATGATAGGAAAAAGTGGGAAAACCTGCCTATAGTAGACGCTTCTGTATCTAGACTGTCTAAGAAGGTGGTTTTATCTGTCCCATGGTCTACCGCTTTGAAAGAACCGTCAGACCGCAAGATTGAAACTACACTCAAATCCATATACACTGCTTCAGGAGTGACATTAAGGCCCATTATTGCCTGTGCATGGATTTCTAAAGTGGTCAGGCACGTTACTAGAGGCATTAGATTCTATGGATAGAAGTGACATTGAATTGTTTTTACGTAACATACAGGATTCTGCAGGTTTCATGGTGGTGGCCATGAAGGACCTGGGTACTCTGACTGCAAGGACATCGTCCATGGCTGTTTTAGCATGCAGGGGATTCTGGCTACGCCAATGGTGTGCAGATGTGGAATCCAGGAGAAGTGTGGAGAACCTACCCTTCACAGGTCGGGGCTATATTTGGGGAAGCATTGGATGCGTGGGTCTCCACGGCAACCGCTGGTAAGTCAACCTTTCTTCACTCAGCCTCTCCGACAACGAAGAAACATTTATCTACGTCCTCTGTGCAGTCCTTTCGGTTTGCAAAAGCAAAAAAGTCCAAGGCTCCTACCACTTTCTTCAGAGGTGGGCGCGCAAAATCCAAAAAACCGGCACCTGCTGGTTTCCAAGAACAGAGGCCTGCCTCTGTGTCCTCAAAATCCTCAGCATGACTGTGGACCTCCCTACCTGGAGAGCGGGCAGGTGGGAGCGAGGCTCAGACGTTTCAGTCACGTCTGGGTGTTGTCCAGTCTGGATCCCTGGGTACTGGATTTTGTGTCTCAGGGGTACAATCTACACTTTCAAGAGCTCCCACCCCACAAGTTTTTCAAATCAGACCTGCCAGCTTTGCTGACGGAAAGGGCTATCCTTCAGGAAGCCATTCACAAATTGGAAAGGTTTGCTGTTATTGTTCCAGTTCCACCTCATCTAGTACACCAGGGTTACTATTCAAACCTTTTCGTGGTACCGAAACCGGATGGTTTGGTCAGGACAATTTTGAACCTGAAGTCGCTAAACCCTTATCTGAGGGAATTCAAGTTCAAAATAGAGTCTCTGAGAGTGGTGATCTCAGGGCTAGAGGAGGGAGATTTCCTGGTATCTCTAGACATCAAGGATGCGTACCTCCACATTCCGATTTGGCCGCCACACCAGGCTTATCTCAGATTTGCACTGTTGGATTGTCACTATCAGTTCCAGGCACTGCCATTCGGCCTCTCGACAGCACCGAGGGTGTTCACCAAGGTAATGGCAGAGATGATGATTCTCCTCCGCAAACAGGGAGTGAATATAATTCCATGGCCAGTATTTACTAAAAATCCGAGTTTGTCCGATTTTTGTGTTTTTTTTTTTTTTTTTTTTTTTCTAAGTCCCAATCCGGGAATTCACTAAGCACCAATCTCGGCAGTGTTTGGACTATTCGTAATGGTTTGATTATCAAAGTTCAGAAATACGAATGAATAGACCATCGGTCAAACGCGGCTGTTATTTCATACAATACGGGCATTCACTATTCATTCGTATTTGGGTGTTAGTCTCTGAGTGCTCAAGTGCGGGTCTGTTTTTTTTTGATTCGTTAAAAAAAGCAGCAAAAAAATAGACCTGCTTTTTCCAGTCGAGTTTGGATAACCATGCACTGATCAGTGAGATCTGTGCATGGTTATCTATGGGAAAGGGTCTGTTTAGTGTTAAAACATAAAAAAAAAATTGCGTGGGGTCCCCCCTCCTAAGCATAACCAGCCTCAGGCTCTTTGAGCCGGTCCTGGTTGTCAAAATATGGGGTAAAAAATGACAGGGGTTCCCCCATATTTCATCAACCAGCACCGGGCTCTGCGCCTGGTCCTGGTTCCAAAAATACGGGGGACAAAAAGCGTAGGGGTCCCCCGTATTTTTGAAACCAGCACCGGGCTCCACTAGCCAGGTACAGAATGCCACAGCCGGGGGACACTTCTATACTGGTCCCTGCGGCCCTGGCATTACATACCAACTAGTCACCCCTGGCCGGGGTACCCTGGAGGAGTGGGAACCCCTTAAATCAAGGGGTCCCCCCCCTCCAGCCACCCAAGGGCCAGGGGTGAAGCCGAGGCTGTCCCGTCCCCCCCATCCAAGGGCGGCGGATGGGGGGCTGATAGCCATGTGTAAAAAATGTGAATATTGTTATTAGTAGCAGTACTACAAGTCCCAGCAAGCCTCCCCCCGCAAGCTGGTACTTGGAGAACCACAAGTACCAGCATGCGGTTGAAAACCTGGCCCGCTGGTACCTGTAGTACTACTACTAAAAAAAATACCCCCCAAAAAACAGGACACACACACCGTGAAAGTATAAGTTTATTACATACATGCACACCTCCATACATGCATACTTACCTATGTTCCCACGAGGCTCGGTCCTCTTCTTGGCAAAACAAAAAAATGGAAACCCGACCACGCACTGAAAGGGGTCCCATGTTTACACATGGGACCCCTTTCTCCGACTGCCAGGGCCCCCCCTGACTCCTGTCAGCCAATCAGGGAGCACCACGTCGTGGCACTCTCCTGATTGGCTGTGTGCTCCTGTAGTGTCTGTGAGGCAGCACACGGCACAGATACAATGTAGCGCCTATGCGCTCCATTGTAGCCAATGGTGGCAACTTTGCGGTCAGCGGTGAGGTTACTTTCGGTCAACCGCTGACCGCAAAGTTGCCACCATTGGCTACAATGGAGCGCATAGGCGCTACATTGTATCTGTGCCGTGTGCTGCCTCACAGACACTACAGGAGCACACAGCCAATCAGGAGAGTGCCACGACGTGGCGCTCCCTGATTGGCTGAAGGAGCCCTCTTTGACAGGAGTCAGGGGGGGTCCTGGCAGTCGGGGAAAGGGGTCCCATGTGTAAACATGGGACCCCTTTCAGTGCGTGTTCGGGTTTCTGTTTTTTTGTTTTGCCAAGTACGTGGATTATACTTTGGACACAATCTACACTGGATTATGTGAGTATAATTTTTTTCACAGGTCCCCCAAGGATTCTACTAGAGATGAGCGCCTGAAATTTTTCGGGTTTTGTGTTTTGGTTTTGGGTTCGGTTCCGCGGCCGTGTTTTGGGTTCGACCGCGTTTTGGCAAAACCTCACCGAATTTTTTTTGTCGGATTCGGGTGTGTTTTGGATTCGGGTGTTTTTTTAAAAAAACACTAAAAAACAGCTTAAATCATAGAATTTGGGGGTCATTTTGATCCCATATTATTATTAACCTCAAAAACCATAATTTCCACTCATTTTCAGTCTATTCTGAATACCTCACACCTCACAATATTATTTTTAGTCCTAAAATTTGCACCAAGGTCGCTGGATGACTAAGCTAAGCGACACTAGTGGCCGACACAAACACCTGGCCCATCTAGGAGTGGCACTGCAGTGTCACGCAGGATGTCCCTTCCAAAAAACCCTCCCCAATCAGCACATGACGCAAAGAAAAAAAGAGGCGCAATGAGGTAGCTGACTGTGTGAGTAAGATTAGCGACCCTAGTGGCCGACACAAACACCGGGCCCATTTAGGAGTGGCACTGCAGTGTCACGCAGGATGTCCCTTCCAAAAAACCCTCCCCAAACAGCACATGACGCAAAGAAAAAGAAAAGAAAAAAGAGGTGCAAGATGGAATTGTCCTTGGGCCCTCCCACCCACCCTTATGTTGTATAAACAAAACAGGACATGCACACTTTAACCAACCTATCATTTCAGTGACAGGGTCTGCCACACGACTGTGACTGATATGACGGGTTGGTTTGGACCCCCCCCAAAAAAGAAGCAATTAATCTCTCCTTGCACAAACTGGCTCTACAGAGGCAAGATGTCCACCTCATCATCACCCTCCGATATATCACCGTGTACATCCCCCTCCTCACAGATTATCAATTCGTCCCCACTGGAATCCACCATCTCAGCTCCCTGTGTACTTTGTGGAGGCAATTGCTGCTGGTCAATGTCTCCGCGGAGGAATTGATTATAATTCATTTTAATGAACATCATCTTCTCCACATTTTCTGGATGTAACCTCGTACGCCGATTGCTGACAAGGTGAGCGGCGGCACTAAACACTCTTTCGGAGTACACACTTGTGGGAGGGCAACTTAGGTAGAATAAAGCCAGTTTGTGCAATGGCCTCCAAATTGCCTCTTTTTCCTGCCAGTATAAGTATGGACTGTGTGACGTGCCTACTTGGATGCGGTCACTCATATAATCCTCCACCATTCTTTCAATGGTGAGAGAATCATATGCAGTGACAGTAGACGACATGTCCGTAATCGTTGTCAGGTCCTTCAGTCCGGACCAGATGTCAGCATCAGCAGTCGCTCCAGACTGCCCTGCATCACCGCCAGCGGGTGGGCTCGGAATTCTGAGCCTTTTCCTCGCACCCCCAGTTGCGGGAGAATGTGAAGGAGGAGATGTTGACAGGTCGCGTTCCGCTTGACTTGACAATTTTCTCACCAGCAGGTCTTTCAACCCCAGCAGACTTGTGTCTGCCGGAAAGAGAGATCCAAGGTAGGCTTTAAATCTAGGATCGAGCACGGTGGCCAAAATGTAGTGCTCTGATTTCAACAGATTGACCACCCGTGAATCCTTGTTAAGCGAATTAAGGGCTCCATCCACAAGTCCCACATGCCTAGCGGAATCGCTCCGTGTTAGCTCCTCCTTCAATGTCTCCAGCTTCTTCTGCAAAAGCCTGATGAGGGGAATGACCTGACTCAGGCTGGCAGTGTCTGAACTGACTTCACGTGTGGCAAGTTCAAAGGGCATCAGAACCTTGCACAACGTTGAAATCATTCTCCACTGCGCTTGAGACAGGTGCATTCCACCTCCTATATCGTGCTCAATTGTATAGGCTTGAATGGCCTTTTGCTGCTCCTCCAACCTCTGAAGCATATAGAGGGTTGAATTCCACCTCGTTACCACTTCTTGCTTCAGATGATGGCAGGGCAGGTTCAGTAGTTTTTGGTGGTGCTCCAGTCTTCTGTACGTGGTGCCTGTACGCCGAAAGTGTCCCGCAATTTTTCTGGCCACCGACAGCATCTCTTGCACGCCCCTGTCGTTTTTTAAATAATTCTGCACCACCAAATTCAAGGTATGTGCAAAACATGGGACGTGCTGGAATTTGCCCATATTTAATGCACACACAATATTGCTGGCGTTGTCCGATGCCACAAATCCACAGGAGAGTCCAATTGGGGTAAGCCATTCCGCGATGATCTTCCTCAGTTGCCGTAAGAGGTTTTCAGCTGTGTGCGTATTCTGGAAACCGGTGATACAAAGCGTAGCCTGCCTAGGAAAGAGTTGGCGTTTGCGAGATGCTGCTACTGGTGCCGCCGCTGCTGTTCTTGCGGCGGGAGTCCATACATCTACCCAGTGGGCTGTCACAGTCATATAGTCCTGACCCTGCCCTGCTCCACTTGTCCACATGTCCGTGGTTAAGTGGACATTGGGTACAACTGCATTTTTTAGGACACTGGTGAGTCTTTTTCTGACGTCCGTGTACATTCTCGGTATCGCCTGCCTAGAGAAGTGGAACCTAGATGGTATTTGGTAACGGGGGCACACTGCCTCAATAAATTGTCTAGTTCCCTGTGAACTAACGGCGGATACCGGACGCACGTCTAACACCAACATAGTTGTCAAGGCCTCAGTTATCCGCTTTGCAGCAGGATGACTGCTGTGATATTTCATCTTCCTCGCAAAGGACTGTTGAACAGTCAATTGCTTACTGGAAGTAGTACAAGTGGGCTTACGACTTCCCCTCTGGGATGACCATCGACTCCCAGCAGCAACAACAGCAGCGCCAGCAGCAGTAGGCGTTACACGCAAGGATGCATCGGAGGAATCCCAGGCAGGAGAGGACTCGTCAGAATTGCCAGTGACATTGCCTGCAGGACTATTGGCATTCCTGGGGAAGGAGGAAATTGACACTGAGGGAATTGGTGGGGTGGTTTGCGTGAGCTTGGTTACAAGAGGAAGGGATTTACTGGTCAGTGGACTGCTTCCGCTGTCACCCAAAGTTTTTGAACTTGTCACTGACTTATTATGAATGCGCTGCAGGTGACGTATAAGGGAGGATGTTCCGAGGTGGTTAACGTCCTTACCCCTACTTATTACAGCTTGACAAAGGGAACACACGGCTTGACACCTGTTGTCCGCATTTCTGTTGAAATAGTTCCACACCGAAGAGCTGATTTTTTTGGTATTTTCACCAGGCATGTCAACGGCCATATTCCTCCCACGGACAACAGGTGTCTCCCCGGGTGCCTGACTTAAACAAACCACCTCACCATCAGAATCCTCCTGGTCAATTTCCTCCCCAGCGCCAGCAACACCCATATCCTCCTCATCCTGGTGTACTTCAACACTGACATCTTCAATCTGACTATCAGGAACTGGACTGCGGGTGCTCCTTCCAGCACTTGCAGGGGGCGTGCAAATGGTGGAAGGCGCATGCTCTTCACGTCCAGTGTTGGGAAGGTCAGGCATCGCAACCGACACAATTGGACTCTCCTTGTGGATTTGGGATTTCGAAGAACGCACAGTTCTTTGCGGTGCTACTGCTTTTGCCAGCTTGAGTCTTTTCATTTTTCTAGCGAGAGGCTGAGTGCCTCCATCCTCATGTGAAGCTGAACCACTAGCCATGAACATAGGCCAGGGCCTCAGCCGTTCTTTGCCACTCCGTGTGGTAAATGGCATATTGGCAAGTTTACGCTTCTACTCCGACAATTTTATTTTAGGTTTTGGAGTCCTTTTTTTACTGATATTTGGTGTTTTGGATTTGACATGCTCTGTACTATGACATTGGGCATCGGCCTTGGCAGACGACGTTGCTGGCATTTCATCGTCTCGGCCATGACTAGTGGCAGCAGCTTCAGCACGAGGCGGAAGTGGATCTTGATCTTTCCCTAATTTTGGAACCTCAACATTTTTGTTCTCCATATTTTAATAGGCACAACTAAAAGGCACCTCAGGTAAACAATGGAGATGGATGGATACTAGTATACAATTATGGACGGACTGCCGAGTGCCGACACAGAGGTAGCTACAGCCGTGAACTACCGTACTGTGTCTGCTGCTAATATAGACTGGTTGATAAAGAGATGTCGTAGTATGTATGTATGTATGTATGAAGAAGAAAGAAAAAAAAACCACGGTTAGGTGGTATACAATTATGGACGGACTGCCGAGTGCCGACACAGAGGTAGCCACAGCCGTGAACTACCGTACTGTACTGTGTCTGCTGCTAATATAGACTGGTTGATAAAGAGATGTCGTAGTATGTATGAAGAAGAAAGAAAAAAAAACCACGGTTAGGTGGTATACAATTATGGACGGACTGCCGAGTGCCGACACAGAGGTAGCCACAGCCGTGAACTACCGTACTGTACTGTGTCTGCTGCTAATATAGACTGGTTGATAAAGAGATGTAGTAGTATGTATGTATAAAGAAGAAAGAAAAAAAAACCACGGGTAGGTGGTATACAATTATGGACGGACTGCCGAGTGCCGACACAGAGGTAGCCACAGCCGTGAACTACCGTACTGTACTGTGTCTGCTGCTAATATAGACTGGTTGATAAAGAGATGTCGTAGTATGTATGTATGAAGAAGAAAGAAAAAAAAACCACGGTTAGGTGGTATACAATTATGGACGGACTGCCGAGTGCCGACACAGAGGTAGCCACAGCCGTGAACTACCGTACTGTACTGTGTCTGCTGCTAATATAGACTGGTTGATAAAGAGATGTCGTAGTATGTATGTATAAAGAAGAAAGAAAAAAAAACCACGGTTAGGTGGTATACAATTATGGACGGACTGCCGAGTGCCGACACAGAGGTAGCCACAGCCGTGAACTACCGTACTGTACTGTGTCTGCTGCTAATATAGACTGGTTGATAAAGAGATGTAGTAGTATGTATGTATGTATAAAGAAGAAAGAAAAAAAAACCACGGGTAGGTGGTATACAATTATGGATGGACTGCCGAGTGCCGACACAGAGGTAGCTACAGCCGTGAACTACCGTACTGTGTCTGCTGCGACTGGATGATAAATAATGATATAAAAAATATATATATATCACTACTGCAGCCGGACAGGTATATATATTATATAATGACGGACCTGCTGGACACTGTCTGTCAGCAGAATGAGTTTTTTATAGAATAAAAAAAAAAACACCACACAAGTGAAGTCACACGACGAGTGTTTAACTTTTTCAGGCAATCACAATATAGTATACTACTAACTATACTGGTGGTCAGTGTGGTCAGGTCACTGGTCAGTCACACTGGCAGTGGCACTCCTGCAGCAAAAGTGTGCACTGTTTAATTTTAATATAATATGTACTCCTGGCTCCTGCTATAACCTATAACTGGCACTGCAGTGCTCCCCAGTCTCCCCCACAATTATAAGCTGTGTGAGCTGAGCACAGTCAGATATATAATATATACATAGATGATGCAGGCATGCAGCACACTGGGCTGAGCAGTGCACACAGATATGGTATGTGACTGAGTCACTGTGTGTACCGTTTTTTTCAGGCAGAGAACGGATATATTAAATAAAACAACTGCACTGCTGGTGGTCACTGTGGTCAGTCACTAAACTCTGCACTCTCTTCTACAGTATCAGCCTCAGGTCAATCTCTCTCTCTCTCTCTCCTAATCTAAATGGAGAGGACGCTAGCCACGTCCTCTCCCTATCAATCTCAATGCACGTGTGAAAATGGCGGCGACGCGCGGCTCCTTATATAGAATCCGAGTCTCGCGAGAATCCGACAGCGTCATGATGACGTTCGGGCGCGCTCGGGTTAACCGAGCAAGGCGGGAAGATCCGAGTCGCTCGGACCCGTGAAAAAAAACATGAAGTTCGTGCGGGTTCGGATTCAGAGAAACCGAACCCGCTCATCTCTAGATTCTACATGGAGAAGAGGACCGAGCCTCGTGGGAACATAGGTAAGTATGTATGTATGGAGGTGTGCATGTATGTAATAAACTTATACTTTCACGGTGTGTGTGTCCTGTTTTTTTGGGGGTATTTTTTTAGTAGTAGTGCTACAGGTACCAGCGCCCCCCCCCCCGCATGCTGGTACTTGTGGTTCTCCAAGTACCAGCTTGCGGGGGAGGTTTGCTGGGACTTGTAGTACTGCTACTAAAAACAATATTCACATTTTTTACACATGGCTATCAGCACCCCATCCGCCACCCTTGGATGGGGGGGGGACAGCCTCGGGCTTCACCCCTGGCCCTTGGGTGGCTGGAGGGGGGGGGAGCCCTTGATTTAAGGGGTTCCCACTCCTCCAGGGTACCCCGGCCAGGGGTGACTAGTTGGGTATGTAATGCCAGGGCTGCAGGGACCAGTATAAAAGTGTCCCCCGGCTGTGGCATTATGTACCTGGCTAGTGGAGCCCGGTGCTGGCTTCAAAAATACGGGGGACCCCTACGCTTTTTGTCCCCCGTATTTTTGGAACCAGGACCAGGCGCAGAGCCCGGTGCTGGTTGATGAAATATGGGGGAACCCCTGTCATTTTTTTTCTCCATATTTTGTCAACCAGGACCGGCTCAAAGAGCCCGAGGCTGGTTGTGCTTAGGAGGGGGGACCCCATGCAATTTTTTTCAGATTTTTTACTACTTAAAACACCTTTTTAAGGTACACAATGAAGCCCTGCACGGATCTCACAGATCCGGCCGGGATTCCTTGTGTTTTGTCAGGCAGTGTTTTACTCATCACTCCCGTAAAACACTGCCTAACATTACGAATCACATCGACATCGGAAAGTACGAATTGGGAAAAGTCGGCAGCTTAGTGAATGATCGTATCAGGATTCAAAAAGTTGCAGTAAAATGCACCCGATACCATTCGAGTTCAAACAACTCGAAACGGCAAAAACACGAATCTTTGTAAATATACCCCCAAATCTGGACGATCTGCTGATAAAGGCATCTTCCAGGGAGAGGTTATTGCAGTCCATTGTTCTCACGACTCGACTGCTCAGGGAACACGGATGGATCCTGAATCTTCCAAAGTCACATTTGGAGCTGACAAGGAGATTGTCTTTCCTAGGGATGATCCTCGACACGGAGGTGCAGAGGGTATTTCTTCCGGTGGAAAAAGTGTTGGTGATACAAACGAAGGTCCGGTATTTCTTGAGACCTGCCCGGGTATCGGTTCATCAGTGCATTCGCCTTCTGAAGAAGATGGTTGCCTCCTACGAGGCTCTACAGTACGGAAGATTTCATGCACGGTCCTTCCAACTGGATCTTCTGGACAAGTGGTCGGGATCTCACCTGCCATGCGCCACGATACGTCTGTCGGCGAAAGCCAGGATTTCACTCCTGTGATGGCTACAGCTGCCTCACCTTCTCGAGGGATGCAGGTTCGGGATTCAGAACTGGATCCTTCTAACCACAGATGCAAGTCTCCGAGGTTGGGGCGCAGTCATCCAAGGGGAAACCTTCCAAGGAAGGTGGTCAAGTCTGGAATCCATTCTTCCAATAAACATTCTGGAGGTAAGAGCCGTGTACAACGGCCTTCTACAAGATCAAGCCATTCAGGTGCAGTCGGACAATGTAGCGACGGTGGCCTACATAAACCGACAGGGCGGAACGAAGAGCAGAGCTGCAGTGTCAGAGGTAACAAGAATCCTCCTCTGTGCAGAAAGGCACGTGTTGGCGCTGTCAGCAATCTTCATTCCGGGAGTGGACAACTGGTAAGTGGACTTCCTCAGTAGACACGATCTCCATCCAGGAAGTGGGGCCTCCATCCGGAGGCGTTCACGGAGGTGACAAGTCTGTGGGGTGTACCTCAAATAGACATGATGGCCTCCTGTCTCAACAAGAAGCTACGGAGGTACTGTTCCAGGTCACAAGATCCACAAGCAGTGGCGGTTGACGGCCTGGTGACTCCGTGGGTGTTCCCGTCAGTGTACGCGTTTCCTCCTCTTCCACTCATTCCACGATTCTAAAACTCATAGAGAACAAGAGTTCAGGCAATCCTCATTGCTCCGGACTGGCCAAGAAGTGCTTGGTACGCAGATCTTCTGGATCTACTGCTGGAAGATCCGAGGCCTCTTCCTCTTCGGGAGGACCTTCTGCAACAGGGGCCGTTCGCTTATCAAGACTTGCCACGGCTCCGTTTGACGGCATGGAGGTTGAACGCCAGATTTTAGCTCGGAAGGGCATTCCGAACAAGGTTATTCCTACCCTGATACAGGCTTGGAAAGGAGTAACGTCCAAACATTACCATCGCATTTGGAAAAAGTACGTGTCTTGGTGTGAATCCAAGAAGTTTCCTACGGTGGAGTTTTAACTGGAACGTTTTCTCCTCTACCTGTAAGCAGGTGTGGATATGGGCCTGAGTTTGGGTTCCGTAAAGGTCCAGATTTCGGTCTTATCCAATTTCTTCCAGAAACCATTGGCTTCCCTTCCTGAGATTCAGACTTTCTTGAAAGAGGTTCTGCACATCCAGCCTCCCTTTGTGCCGCCTACGGCGCTCTGGGATCCTAACGTGGTGTTACAGTTCCTCCAATCATGTTGGTTCGAGCCTCTATTGGAGGATGAGCTCAAGTTTCTCACTTTGTTGGCCTTAGCTTCTGCTAGGCGTGTGTCTTAGTTGGGGGCTTTGTCTTATAAAAGCCCCTACTTGATCTTCCATGAAGATGGAGCTGAGCTCAGAACACGTCAGCAGTTCCTTCCGAAGGTTGTGTCGGCATTTCATATCAACCAACCTATTGTGGTGCCAGTGGCTACTGACTCCTCAATTCCATCAAAGTCCTTGGATGTTGTAAGGGCTCTGAAAATCTATGTGAAGAGGACGGCTTGTCATAGAAAATCGGACTCTGTTTGTTCTGTATTGGTTGTCCTGCGTCTAAGCAGACGATCTCTCGCTGGATCAGGGTCACTATCCAGCATGCATATTCTACGGCTGGTTTGCTGTGTCCTACATCTGTTAAGGCCCACACTACTCGTAAGGTGGGTTCTTTCTGGGCGGCTGCCCGAGGTGTCTCCGCTTTACAACTTTGCTATGCAGCTACTTGGTCTGGGTCGAACACGTTTGCTAAGTTCTTCAAGTTCGATACTTTGACCAAACTTTAGGTCCTCAGAGGCCAATCAGTTCTGCAGGAGCCTCCGCGCTCTCCTTCCCGTTCTGGGAGCTTTGGTACATCCCCATGGTACTAATATGGACCCCAGCATCCTCTAGGACAGGCCTGGCCAACCTGTGGCTCTCCAGATGTTGTGAAACTACACATCCCAGCATGCCCTGCCAAAGTTTAAGCATTTCCTAATAGCAAAACTGTGGCAAGGCATGATGGGACTTGTAGTTTTACAACAGCTGGAGAGCCACAGGTTGGCCAGGCCTGCTCTAGGACGTAAGAGAAAATAGGATTTTAATTACCTACCGGTAAATCCTTTTCTCGTAGTCCGTAGAGGATGCTGGGCACCCACCCAGCACTTTGTGATCCTGCAGTGTTTACTTGGTTAAGTACTGTTTTGGTTACTTGGTTAAGCAATATTCAGCCGTTGCTGAGTTTTCGAGCTGGTAAGCTTGGTTTGCCTTGTATGTTTGAGCTGGTGTGAATCTCGCCACTATCGGTGTAAAATCCTTCTCTCTAGTCTGGTAGGAGGGGCATAGAGGGAGGAGCCAGCCCACACTATCAAAGTCTTAACGTGCCCATGGCTCCTGGTGGACCTGTCTATACCCCATGGTACTAATATGGACTCCAGCATCCTCTACGGAGTACGAGAAAAGGACATACCGGTAGGTTATTAAAATCCTATTTTTCACAAATGAGGGCTTAAGCTATAATTTGGTATATCATGCTTAAAACATATCAGATTGCATCTGAAAATGCCTTCACCTTACTGCTTTTGATACTGTTCTCATTAAACTGTTTCACCCAGCACCTTGCAGTCCCTGCAGGAAGACCTCATGCACCAGACTTGTGTGTGTTGGTTTGTCCCCTTGTTATGTTACCATAATATGGTTTAAGCTACTTGCACTGGTTCCATCCAGATTGAAGAGAAATATAATAAAGCTGTGAAGCAGTTGGCTTTCTGCAGTGGGGTACACTGTGTTCCACAGGAAGTACATCTGGGTGTAGAAGATGGATCTTGATCCAGAGGCACCAACAGGCTAAAGCTTTAGACTGTCCCAGAATGCATTGCGGGGCCTCGTCTATAACCCCGCCTCCAGGCACTGTGAGCTCAGTTTTAGAGTTGGTGACTGCATGAAGCAGGTCACTTAACAGGGGGGCTGCACTAGGCAGCTCTGAAAAAGCTTTTTAGAAGACTTCAAGGGCTGCAGCACTTCATATGTCAGTGTGACATACTGTGCTGCGGCTCCATCACCTCCCCAGCAGCGTCGCATACTCCTGCTGGCTCTTTTTCCGGGTACTTGCGGTGGAGCGGCTCCGGTTCCTAGGCACACCACCGCAGACGCTCTCCTGGATCGCGTGGCTGCTACTAAGGGAGGAAGTCATCTTGACGAAACGCGTTGGGTCAAATCAGTTATGGTCTTCTGTTCAGTTCACCACTACACCTTTTTGAGCTCACACCTGCAACAGTGGAGGTGATTGTTCCAACTGTTAAAACTGACAGATTTCCTGGGCTGTATCTTGATGTAATTTTAATTGTATATGCATTATTTTAATAAAAAGCTTTTTGGTATCATATTTAATTAGGCCATTGGCCTTTTCTCTTGGGTAATCTTTGGTGTGAGGGTATACTTACAGGTAACGCCATATGGTAAAAAAAACCCACACCGTGGAGAAAATTCTCTTGGAACATATATGGAAATGAGAAATTGAATCCAAGCATGTTTTAAGGCTATATACTAAGCGCAATTGGTTTTTGTTTATTTTAATATATATATATATATATATATATGTGTGTTAATATAATAATCCAATGCAATTTTATTGTCTTGAAAATAATTATCTGCATTGCAAACGTGACTGTGTGTGCCTGTATCTGCTATGTGATTTCACTGCGGTGTATTCCAGATATATCTATCACTGTATACTGTACCCTGGGAACTAGGTGCGTCTGGGTCCATATATAGTGTGTTACAGTATTTACTTATTACGTGTATTCTACTGTGTACTCAGTCACATAATACCGGATTTATTCGCTGGTGTTGTGTACTGGGTACTCCGTCACATGCTAACGGATTTATTCGCAGGTATTGTACTCTGTCTGGCTTCATCGTGCTAAACCACTCTGTTGCATTTGTATATAATGTTTAACATGTAGGGCAGTAAATCTGGGGACGCTCCTGCATCCTGCAGAGCATGCGCAATGGATTTACCTGAGGGGAAGTTTTGTATGATGTTGTGTGTGCTATGTCTCGTACATCTCCCAGTCAGTCCGCAGCTCCTGTAATCAGTCAGGAGCCAACCTGAGCTGTGTTCTCAAACCTACTGGGTTCTCTAGTTGAACGCTTTATGCCCCCTATGGGACCACCTGTAACATTACAGTCTCTGATGTCCCTATGGTTACTCCGCTTTGGGCGGGAAAATTTTGCCTCACTGATTGTAGCGCATGACTCATTCCCTCCTCAGGCAAAACCCTATTCCAGGTCACTCTCGTGTCTCTGGGTCATCTGAGCGGGCTGCTTCTTCCTCCCTATCCAATAATCTCTCTGATATTTTATCTGAAGAGAGGGGGATCATGCTGTCCTGTCAGTCCCTATATTGGGTGTTCCTGACAAGGATTTTCCATTGCTAAATGATGCCACTGCCCTTGTGGATACTGGGTAACAAATCCTACAAATCACTGATAAGAGGATTCCCCTAATGTGGTTAAGCAAACTGATATGCTCACACGTCAGAGGGTAATTAAAACTCTGTTACCAGATCTTCCGGTTGGCGGACCTAGGGAAGGCCGCGTTTTAACTAGAGCTCTCCGTCCCCCTGCTATTCCTAAGCAGTTTAGTGGGGTGTACACTGCGCCCTGGACCCTCAAAGTGCACCGGGGCCCAGTGGAGATAGAGGTGGGAAAGAGGAGACCATCTCCCCGGCTCCCCACCGCCTCCTTCCACAGAACTCGAGCGCCAGTTGTGGCGTCTGCTGCCCGCGGCCGCCATATTGGAAGTGGCCGGGCACCCTGCTCTCTTCCTCCCCCGCCTTGCTCGTTGCCTGGGACGGACGGCGCCGGAGACTATACGCGGCTCCCTGCTTCACCGTACCTCGGACCGCGGTGACGGCGCGTTGCCAGGAGACGGACCGGAAACCAGCCTGCGGAGGAGAAGCTGCTAAGGGACAGGCGAGTGTGCCGTGGAGGCCCCCCCCCCCTCGCTGCATCTGCTGTCTCTACCTGAATCTCTGCCCCTACCTGGGCTCCCGCTGACTGAGGCCGCAAGAGACCTGGCGCAATACACCGCTGGCCCCACGACTGCAAGTCCCTCGCTATCCTGATCCCTGAAGTCTGCCCTAATACTGCCATCAGGTCACAGACCATTCTATAAGCGCTGTGGCTTTCCCAAATTAACCCCCTGTGTCGGGTAGAGGCCAATATTGATCGCCTGGATGACAGGAGGGGAGGCAGGATACCTTTACACTGTAGCAGCACATTGCCGACAAGGGGGAACAGAGCAGATGCTGCCGACCCATTCTGACACTCTCCTCAATTTACCAACTTGGGCCAGTATTTACTAAAAGTCCGAGTTTTGCCGATTTGTGTTTTCTCTGACGTCCTAGTGGATGCTGGGAACTCCGTAAGGACCATGGGGAATAGACGGGCTCCGCAGGAGACTGGGCACTCTAAAGAAAAGATTAGGTACTATCTGGTGTGCACTGGCTCCTCCCTCTATGCCCCTCCTCCAGACCTCAGTTAGAATCTGTGCCCGGCCAGAGCTGGGTGCTCCTAGTGGGCTCTCCTGAGCTTACTAGTAAAGAAAGTATTTATTAGGTTTTTTATTTTCAGTGAGCTTCTGCTGGCAACAGACTCACTGCTACGTGGGACTAAGGGGAGAGAAGCAAACCTACCTGCTTGCAGGTAGCTTGTGCTTCTTAGGCTACTGGACACCATTAGCTCCAGAGGGTTCGAACACAGGCACCTGTCCTCGATCGTCCGTTCCCGGAGCCGCGCCGCCGTCCCCCTCGCAGAGCCAGAAGAACAGAAGCTGGAAGACGACGAAATCGGCGGCAGAAGACTCCTGTCTTCATTTAAGGTAGCGCACAGCACCGCAGCTGTGCGCCATTGCTCCCAGCACACTTACACACTCCGGTCACTGTAGGGTGCAGGGCGCTGGGGGGGGGGGGGGGGGGGCGCCCTGGGCAGAAATTGAAGTACCTTTTGGCAATAAAAATACATATATACAGTCTGGCACTGTATATATGTAAAAAACCCCGCCATTTTTTTACACAGAAAGCGGGACAGAAGCCCGCCACTGAGGGGGCGGGGCCTTCTTCCTCAGCACACCAGCGCCATTTTCTCTTCACAGCTCCGCTGGAAGCAGCTCCCCAGGCTCTCCCCTGCAGTATCCAGGTACAAGAAGGGTAAAAAAGAGAGGGGGGGCACATAAATTTAGGCGCAAATAAAACATATAAGGCAGCTATTGGGTAATCACTTATTATAAGTGAAAATCCCTGTGTTATATATCGCTGTGGTGTGTGCTGGAATACTCTCTCTCTGTCTCCCCAAAGGACTTTGTGGGGTCCTGTCCTCAGTCTGAGCATTCCCTGTGTGTGTGTCGGTACGGCTGTGTCGACATGTTTGATGAGGAGGGTTACGTGGAGGCGGAGCAAGGACAGATAAGTGTGGTGTCGCCCCCGTCGGGGCCGACACCTGATTGGATGGATATGTGGAAGGTCTTAAATGACAATGTAAGCTCCTTACATAAAAGGTTTGATGACGCTGCAGCCTTGGGACAGCCGGGGTCTCAGCCCGCGCCTGCCCAGGCGACTCAGAAACCGTCAGGGGCTCATAAACGCCCTCTATCTCAGATGGTTGACACAGATGTCGACACGGAGTCCGACTCGTGTCGACGATGATGAGGCACATTTACAGTCTAAAATGACCAAGGCCATCCGATACATGATTATTGCAATGAAAGATGTATTACACATTTCTGAGATTAACCCTGTTAATACCAAGAGGGTTTATATGTTTTGGGAGAAAAAGCAGCCAGTGACTTTTTTCCCCCATCTGATGAATTAAATGAATTATGTGAAGAAGCGTGGAGTTCCCCTGATAAGAAACTAGTGATTTCTAAGAGGTTACTGATGGCGTATCCTTTCCCGCCAACGGACAGGTTACGCTGGGAAACATCCCCTAGAGTGGACAAGGCGCTGACACGCTTATCTAAAAAGGTGGCCCTGCCGTCTCAGGATACGGCCGCCCTAAAGGAGCCTGCGGATAGAAAGCAGGAAGCTATCCTGAAGTCAGTGTATATACACTCTGGTACTCTACTGAGACCTGCTATTGCTTCAGCCTGGATGTGTAGTGCTGTAGCAGCATGGACAGATACTCTGTCAGACGACATAGATTCCCTCGACAGAGATACTGTTTTGCTAACCCTGGGCCATATAAAAGACGTTGTCTTATATATGCGGGATGCTCAGAGGGACATTTGCCTGCTGGGCTCTAGAATTAATGCTATGTCCATTTCTGCCAGGAGGGTCTTATGGACTCGGCAATTGACAGGAGATGCTGAGTCTAAAAAACACATGGAGGTTTTGCCTTATAAGGGTGAGGAAACAGTGACAGCTGGAAAGTCGACTTTCTTGCCTCAGGTTTCCTCACAGCCTAAGAAAGCACCGTATTATCAAATGCAGTCCTTTCGTTCTTAGAAAGGATGCGCCCCTGACCCTCTTGCCTTTCTTGCCAGAGCCAGGGGTAGAGGTAAGAAGCTGCACCATGCAGCCAGTTCCCAGGAACAAAAGTCCTCCCCTGCTTCCACTAAGTCCAGCGCATGACGTTGGGGCTCCACAGGCGGAGCCAGGTGCGGTGGGGGCGCGTCTCCGAAACTTCAGCAACCAGTGGGTTCGCTCACAGGTGGATCTCTGGGCTGTACAAATTGTATCTCAGGGATACAAGCTGGAATTCGAAGCGACTCCCCCCCGCCGTTACCTCAAATCAGCCTTGCCAGCTTCCCCCATGGAAAGGGAGGTAGTACTGGCGGCAATTCACAAGCTGTACCTCCAGCAAGTGATTATCAGGGTCCCCCTCCTTCAACAGGGAAGGGGTTACTATTCCACAATGTTTGTGGTACCGAAACCGGACGGTTCGGTGAGACCCATTCTGAATTTAAAATCCTTGAACACATATAAAGAAATTCAAGTTCAAAATGGAATCGCTCAGAGCGGTTATTGCAAGCCTGGAAGAGGGGTATTTTATGATGTCGCTGGACATCAAGGATGCTTACTTGCATGTCCCCATTTACCCACTTCACCAGGAGTACCTCAGGTTTGTGGTACAGGACTGTCATTACCAGTTCCAGACGTTGCCGTTTGGCCTGTCCACGGCACCGAGGATATTTACCAAGGTAATGGCCGAAATGATGATACTCCTTCGGAAGAAGGGAGTTATAGTTATCCCGTACTTGGACGATCTCCTCATAAAGGCGAGGTCCAGAGAGCAGTTGTTGATCAGCGTAGGAAGTGTTGCAACAGCACGGCTGGATTCTGAATGTTCCAAAGTCGCAGCTGATTCCTACGACGCGTCTGCTTTTCCTGGGCATTATTCTGGACACAGAACAGAAGAATGTGTTTCTCCCGGTGGAGAAGGCCCAGGAATTAGCACCTCCTGAAACCAAAACCGGTATCGGTGCATCACTGCACGCGAGTCCTGGGAAAGATGGTGGCTTCATACGAAGCCATTCCCTTCGGCAGGTTCCATGCAAGGATCTTTCAGTGGGATCTGTTGGACAAGTGGTCCGGATCGCATCTCCAGATGCATCGGCTGATCACCCTGTCCCCAAGGGCCAGGGTGTCTCTTTTGTGGTGGCTGCAGAGTGCTCACCTTCTCGAGGGCCGCAGGTTTGGCATACAGGACTGGGTCCTGGTGACCACGGATGCAAGCCTCCGAGGATGGGGGGCAGTCACTCAGGGAAGAAACTTCCAAGGGCTGTGGTCAAGTCTGGAGACTTCTCTACACATAAATAAATTGGAACTAAGGGCCATTTACAAAGTCCTGAGTCAAGCAGAGACCCTGCTTCGAAACCGGCCAGTGCTGATTCATTCAGACAACATCACGGCGGTCGCCCATGTAAACCGCCAGGGCGGCACAAGAAGCAGGATGGCAATGGCGGAAGCCACAAAGATTCTTCGGTGGGCGGAGAATCACGTGCAAGCACTGTCAGCAGTGTTCATTCCGGGAGTGGACAACTGGGAAGCAGACTTCCTCAGCAGACACGACCTCCACCCGGGAGAGTGGGGACTTCATCAAGAAGTCTTCACACAGATTGCAAAGCGATGGGAACTGCCACAGGTGGACATGATGGCGTCCCGCCTCAACAAAAAGCTAAAAAGATACTGCGCCAGGTCACGGGACCCTCAGGCGATAGCTGTGGACGCCCTAGTGACACCGTGGGTGTACCAGTCGGTATAGGTGTTTCCTCCTCTTCCTCTCATACCCAAGGTACTGAGAATAGTAAGAAAGAGAGGAATAAGAACAATACTCATTGTTCCGGATTGGCCAAGAAGGACTTGGTACCCGGAACTGCAAGAAATGCGCACCGAGGACCCATGGCATCTGCCTCTCAGACAGGACCTGCTGCAACAAGGGCCCTGTCTGTTCCAAGACTTACCGCGGCTGCGTTTGACGGCATAGCGGTTGAACGCCGGATCCTAGCGGAAAAAGGCATTCCGGATGAAGTTATTCCTACGCTGATAAAGGCTAGGAAGGACGTGACAGCAAAGCATTATCACCGTATATGGCGAAAATATGTTGCTTGATGTGAGGCCAGGACGGCCCCTACAGAGGAATTCCAGCTGTGTCGATTCCTGCACTTCCTACAGTCAGGGGTGACTATGGGCCTAAAATTGGGGTCCATAAAGAACCAGATTTCGGCCCTATCCATTTTCTTTCAAAAAGAACTGGCTTCACTGCCTGAGGTTCAGAAGTTTGTTAAGGGAGTGCTGCATATTCAGCCCCCTTTTGTGCCACCAGTGGCACCCTGGGATCTTAACGTTGTGTTGGATTTCCTGAAATTTCACTGGTTTGAGCCACTTAAGACCGTGGAACTAAAGTATCTCACGTGGAAAGTGGTCATGCTGTTGGCCTTAGCATCGGCTAGGCGTGTGTCGGAATTGGCGGCTTTGTCATGTAAAAGCCCATATCTGATCTTCCATATGGACAGGGCAGAATTAAGGACTCGTCCACAATTTCTCCCAAAGGTGGTATCATCGTTTCATTTGAACCAACCTATTGTGGTGCCTGCGTCTACTCGGGACTTGGAGGACTCCAAGTTGCTGGACGTAGTCAGGGCTTTGAAAATATGTTTCCAGAACGGCTGGAGTCAGGAAGACTGACTCGCTGTTTATCCCTCATGCACCCAACAAGCTGGGTGCTCCTGCTACAAAGCAAACTATTTCTCGCTGGATCTCTAGCACGATTCAGCTGGCTCATTCTGCGGCTGGATTGCCGCATCCAAAATCCGTAAAAGCCCATTCCACAAGGAAGGTGGGCTCTTCTTGGGCGGCTGCCCGAGGGGTCTCGGCTTTACAGCTTTGCCGAGCGGCTGCTTGGTCGGGTTCAAACACCTTTGCAAAGTTATACAAGTTTGATACCCTGGCTGAGGAGGACCTTGTGTTTGCTCATTCGGTGCTGCAGAGTCATCCGCACTCTCCCGCCCGTTTGGGAGCTTTGGTATAATTCCCATGGTCCTTACGGAGTTCCCAGCATCCACTCGGACGTCAGAGAAAATAAGAATTTACTCACCGGTAATTCTATTTCTCGTAGTCCGTAGTGGATGCTGGGCGCCCGTCCCAAGTGCGGACTTTCTGCAATACGTGTATATAGTTATTGCTTAAATAAGGGTTATTGTTATGAGCCATCCGTTGAGTGAGGCTCAGTTGTTGTACATACTGTTAACTGGGTAAGGTTATCACAAGTTGTACGGTGTAATTGGTGTGGCTGGTATGAGTCTTACCCTGGATTCCAAAAATCCTTTCCTTGTAATGTCAGCTCTTCCGGGCACAGTTTCCCTAACTGAGGTCTGGAGGAGGGGCATAGAGGGAGGAGCCAGTGCACACCAGATAGTACCTAATCTTTTCTTTAGAGTGCCCAGTCTCCTGCGGAGCCCGTCTATTCCCCATGGTCCTTACGGAGTTCCCAGCATCCACTACGGACTACGAGAAATAGAATTACCGGTGAGTAAATTCTTATTTTTTTTTCTAAGTCCCAATCCGGGAATTCACTAAGCAGAAAATTCTGCAGTGTCTGGTCTATTTGTAATGGTTTGATTGGCAAAGTTCAGAAATACGAATGAATAGACCATCGGTCAAACGCGGCTGTTATTTCATACAATACGGGCATTCACTATTCATTCGTATTTGGGTGTTAGTCTCTGAGTGCTCAAGTGCGGGTCTGTTTTTTTTTTTGATTCGTTAAAAAAAGCAGCAAAAAAATAGACCTGCTTTTTCCAGTCGAGTTTGGATAACTATGCACGGATCAGTGAGATCTGTGCATGGTTATCAATGGGAAAGGGTCTGTTTAGTGTAAAAACAGTAAAAAAAAATTGCGTGGGGTCCCCCCTCCTAAGCATAACCAGCCTCGGGCTCTTTGAGCCGGTCCTGGTTGACAAAATATGGAGAAAAAAATGACCGGGGTTCCTCCATATTTCATCAACCAGCACCGGGCTCTGCGCCTGGTCCTGGTTCCAAAAATACGGGGGACAAAAAGCGTAGGGGTACCCCGTATTTTTGAAACCAGCACCAGGCTCCACTAGCCAGGTACATAATGCCACAGCCGGGGGACACTTTTATACTGGTCCCTGCGGCCCTGGCATTACATACCCAACTAGTCACCCCTGGCCGGGGTACCCTGGAGGAGCTGGAACCCCTTAAATCAAGGGGTCCTCCCCCCATCCAAGGGCGGCGGATGAGGGGCTGATAGCCATGTGTAAAAAATGTGACTATTGTTTTTAGTAGTAGTACTACAAGTCCCAGCAAGCCTCCCCTGCAAGCTGGTACTTGGAGAACCACAAGTACCAGCATGCGGTTGAAAACCTGTCCCGCTGGTACCTGTAATACTACTACTAAAAAAATATCCCCCCAAAAAAGGACAAAAAAAACAATATTCACATTTTCTACACATGGCTATCAGCCCCCCATCCGCCGCCCTTGGATGGGGGGGGACAGCCTCGGGCTTCACCCCTGGCCCTTGGGTGGCGGGAGGGGGGGGACCCCTTGATTTAAGGGGTTCCCACTCCTCCAGGGTACCCTGGCCAGGGGTGACTAGTTGGGTATGTAATGCCTGGGCCGCAGGGACCAGTATAAAAGTGTCCCCCCGGCTGTGGCATTATGTACCTGGCTAGTGGAGCCCGTTGCTGGTTTCAAAAATACGGGGGACCCCTACGCTTTTTGTCCCCCGTATTTTTGGAACCAGGACCAGGCGCAGAGCCCGGTGCTGGTTGATGAAATATGGGGGAACCCCTGTCTTTCCCCCCCCCCCATATTTTGTCTACTAGGACCGGCTCAAAGAGCCCGAGGCTGGTTGTGCTTAGGAGGGGGGACCCCACGCAATTTTTTTCTGATTTTTAACGACTTTAAACACCTTTTTAAGGTACACAATGAAGCCCTGCACGGATCTCACAGATCCGGCCGGGATTACTTGTGTTTTGTCAGGCAGTGTTTTACTCATCACTCCCGTAAAACACTGCCTAACATTACGAATCACATCGACATCGGAAAATACGAATTGGGAAAAGTCGGCAGCTTAGTGAATGATCATATCAGGATTCAAAAAGTTGCAGTAAAATGCACCCGATACCATTCGAGTTCAAACACCCTTCAAAACTGCAAAAACACGAATCTTTGTAAATTATACCCCTTGGTCCGTTACTCTGATTTTAACACAAGAGGCCGCGGATCCCCACGTGTCTTACAGGCTTGGCTGAGAGCTGGCACTATCGGAGAGCACTTTGTGACGATTCCCTGTACCATCTACCGTGGCTACGTACTCATAAATCAACTGAACAACTTCTCCCTTCAGGGCAGGATACCTGTTATCACCTACTTCCTTACTGTGATGTACCATTTCTTTTTCATTATCATGGATAAATATGTGGCGAAGCCCCAAAGGGGCGGTCGCGGCTCCGCACCAGCAAAACCAAAGATACCAGGGCTTCGGCCTCAGCTTATGCTAGCTCTCCACCCTCCTCGCCTAACGCTGATGTCTTGGACGGTGTGTCGGATCCTTCTAGATACACTATGGACGCAGTGGCCAGAGCGCAGGTAATCTCTGATATACTTTCACCGCTGTTAGACAAGAAACTTGCTGGACTAAAGGATGCCATTGACTCCACGATGACACAGCTAAAGGAACATGGCTCACGGCTAGATGAGGCTGAACAACGGGTCTCGAACCTGGAAGACGATCTAACTGCTGCCCGCTCCGTCGTCGACTCTCAAGCGTCCGCCATTTCTGCGATGCAGGAGAAGCTTGAGGACTTAGAAAATCGTAATCGTCGAAATAATCTCCGTATGATTGGCTTACCGGAGTCTGTCAAACCCAGGGAGTTGCTGTCCCTGGTCTCCACTTGGTTACCGACTGAGCTGGGCTGTATAGTGGATGGCGAATCCATAATGATTGAAAGAGCGCATTGTATTGGTCCTGACTTTCAAGCAGATCGCCGCAGGCCCAGACCAGTCATATTTAAATTCCTTAATTATACGGATAAAGTAAAGGTGATGGAGGCATACCGCAAAGCGCAGGGCCTCGCCTATCACGGCGATAAACTACTTCTACTTCTGTTCCAAGACTTTTCGTACAATGTGGCCATGAGGAGAAGGGAATTCTCCCCAGCCTGCAAGATCTTGTTTGAGGAATGAATTCGTTTTGCCCTGCTCTATCCAGCGAAGCTCCGCGCTCAACATAACGGGAAAACGTACCTGTTCGACACGTCTTCAGCGGCTAAGACTTTTTCGCAGAATCGCTGCAGTGTCCGTCCTCACCTGCCTCCAGAGACAGGGACTAACATTGAGACTTTTTATGAACTCAGCATATATATCATCCTCCTCATTGATACCATGTTTGGTAATGTATGGTTGATAGCAAGTTACTTTAATGCCATGATTGTCACTGCACTGCATATTTTTGACATTGGCTGTTATTGGGTCTTTCAACCCTTCTTTTTTTTCCCCTTTTCTACCCGTCTTATTCCTCTCTCCCCCTTTTTCCCCCTCTTCCTCAGTCTAGCTGGAGTTACGTTACTAGTTTACAGTGTGTCACCTAGACCACTGTTTTGGGTTCGAAATTTTTTTTTTGATAAGGGACAATCTGCAACAAATTGTTTACGACAACATCTATTGTTGATCACATGGTATAGGTTTACTGTTTTTATCGATAGCTGGGTGTCCCTACTCGCTGGGATATGGAGAACAACACAGATTATCTCCTTACTGTTTCACGTGTCTGATAGGACGGGAATTGGTTGATTTCAGTTTAACATGGCTACTTCTTCAGAGATTAAGACAAGCTTAAAGTTACTCACTTGGAACGTAGAAGGCTTGAATGCTCCGAATAAACGTAGAAAGATATTGCAACATCTCAAACTCCTACGGCCAGATATAGCGATTTTACAGGAGACTCACTGGAAATCGGGAGACCCTAATGTCCTGCGGGACAGTTGGTTTCGCGATTACTAGTCTGCCTCATTTACCTCTAAGAAACGGGGTGTAGTTATTATATTTCATAAGTCTCTCAGATATTCCATATTGGATACTCATGCTGATGATGAGGGTCGGTTCTTGTTCATAAAACTGCAACTAGAAGGGGAGCTCTACACTTTAGTGACCCCCTATGCACCAAATTCGGAACACAATGCTTTTTTTTCGGATGTTTACGTCAGACTTCAGGAATGGGCGGAGGGTAGATTGATAATAGGGGGTGATTTTAATTCCACACTTCATCCAACCCTGAACCGATCGTATGTATCTAGTGGACGGAACTATTCCGTACTATCATCATTGCAGTTTCTATCATCCTCACTGAATTTGGTGTACCCCTGGCGACACCAGCACCCTGTCGGTCGCGAATATACATTCTATTCACATCCACACGCCACATCCACTAGGATAGATTATTGGTTGCTCCCTGTTGCGCTGCTCTCTCGGGTGAGCGACTCCAAGGTAGAAAATATAGCCATCTCCGATCACGCCCCTACGTGGTTCACCCTTGAGTTAAGCTCTCCTAAAACAACCTCCTTTAACTGGAAGTTTCCTTCCTACCTGTACACATCCCCTGGGTTTAAGACCTACTTAGAGACCAACTTCATACACTATGTTAATGACAATACTCAACATGTGGATGATATAAATCTTTTCTGGTCTGCTTCTAAGCCGGTGGTGCGGGGTTACATCATTGCATATGTTGCGAATAAGCGTAAAAACCTCAATAAACGGTTTCGTGATCTGGGCCTAGCACTTACTAACTCATATGCGAAATTGCTGTCCTCTCCGACCGACGATAACCGCAGAATCTACACAGACGCGAAACACCTCTATGACACTCTTTGCACAGAAAGGGCCCAATATGCCTTGGACTTTCAAAAACACAGATATTTTAAATGGGGTAATAAAGCGGGAAAACTCCTAGCAAATGTGGTTCGCAGCCAACGTCCTATCCCGCACATTTTGTCCCTTCTTACCGGCCCTCACTTATCCTCGGACCCGACGGTTATTGCTGATTCCCTCCTAACTTATTACAAAGAGTTGTACACAGCCCCACCAGATGACCCCGTTGGAGGTATGGCCTTCCTTCGCTCGTCCTGGTCCCCTACACTGACAGAGGAGGACCGGGATTCCCTTATGGAACCAGTCACTGAACTAGAACAATCGACGGTGATAAAGCAGTTAGCTAATGGTAAATCCCCAGGCCCGGATGGATTAAGTGCAGAGTACTATAAATTGTTGCTGCTCCATGTCACGCCCCACCTCCTGACCCTATTTAACTCTATTTTATCTGGGAATGCTGCCCCTCCAATCTTTAATCAGGCCCGTGTAATAGTACTGCCGAAACCTGGAAAAGACCCCACCCTAGTCCAATCGTATCGCCCGATCTCACTTTTAAATCAGGATTTTAAAATCCTGACTGCTCTTATGGCAAACAGGTTACAGGTAGTGCTGCCCACGATATTACATCCATCCCAAACTGGTTTCGTAAAGGGGAGAACATCAGTACATAACATTAGACAATTGATAGATGCACTGACCGTATCGGCCCAGTCACCGAGAGGGTCATCTTTGCTGGTGAGCTGTGATGCTGATAAAGCATTCGACCGAGTGTCATGGTCTCATCTGCTGAGAGTGCTTCACTGGCAGAGATTTGGAGCTGGTTTTGTCAGGTTCTTCCGCACCATATATACTTCCCCGGCTGCATTCCTCACGGTGAGTGGAATGAACACCAACACTTTCACGCTACACAAAGGCACGAGACAGGGATGCCCACTCTCCCCACTCCTTTTTGACCTTGCTTTAGTCCCGCTCATCAGACATTGTCACTTAAATTCCACCTGGTGTGGGATTAAAGTCTGTAATCATGACCTTAAAGTCACGGCCTATGCCGACGATTTATTACTATATTTCTCAAACCCTCAAACTGCGTTTCCCAGCTTACTGTCCCTACTGACAATCTTTGAGTCAATCTCTGGGTTCAAAGTCAACAAATCGAAAACTGAGGCTTTGGCCCTGCACCCTCGTGCGACTCACGATTGGAATAGTCCATTCCCCTTTCGTTGGGCAAACCAGACAATCGCATATCTAGGACTCCAAATACCCATTGACCCAGCCGATTTATATAAATGTAAATTCTCGCGAGTCATCACACGTACCCTAGCTGACTTCCAGGCATGGAAACATCTACCCCTCTCCTACCTGGGCAGATGCCAACTGATCAAAATGATCACCTTCCCGAGACTATTATACCCTATTCAAATGTTACCTTTACTACTATCTGACATTGACTTGAAAATTCTAAATAGGGCCTTTAGTGAATTCATTTGGGCACACAAAAAACCCAGAATCTTATTATTTAAGTTGTGCCAATCGCAAACATTAGGAGGTGTCAATTTACCTTGCCTTAGAAGTTACATGCTAGCAGCAAATTATCGTTACGCTGTTGATTGGCTACATGAGACGGAGACCTTCGCTAATATCGGCTTAGAGAAGGCTTTCTGTCCCGAGACTTCACTTGCTAGCTTACTACATACACGTCTGTCTTCTTTTTCTCCCCAGATTAAAAACAACATCTTGCTAACTTATACCTGCACGGCATGGAGACAGGCACGTTCTAGGATGGGTATTTCTAGCTACAACACTACTTTCCTCCCCCTAGGCCATAACCCAGATTTATGAGGGATCTCTGTGCAAAACACGTTGGCAGCCCTATCAGTCCAGGGAATCAGATTGTCATATCAGTTACTATGTCGAGACGCTTACCAGATACACACGTATGCAAGTCTTTGTGAGAGATTTCCACAAATTACAATTCCACTATTTGTATATTTTCAAATCCGTAGTTGCCTCAACAAATCTCTGACCACAATGACTGCGAAAGATAGGTCCAATAGTATTGATACCATTCTACAATCAACGCCTAGAATACACCACTCCACAGCATTCCTTTACGCATTTCTCAAAAAAACCATTGATTGGGAGACCACCCAGTCAGGATTGACTAAATGGTTGCCAGATTTCCCGAATATCACTTCCTCTGCCATGCTTACTGCATTTAATAGAATCAATAAAACCCTCATATCAGCGTCATACGCAGAGATGAACTATCAAATCCTACACTGCTCCTACATTACACCGAAATTACGATTCCAAATGGGTACAGCTTCTGATTCCAAATGCTTCAAGTGCAGCATACCTGATGCAGATATTTACCACTGCTTATGGAGCTGTCCAGAAGTCCGTAAATTCTGGGGCCTAATACAAACCTTTATTAAGGAAAAACTACGTATTACCATGGTGGTCTCCCCAGAGTGGGCTATCTGGGACATAAATTGCACATCTCATACCCCCAAGCTGTCACTTGGCCAGCGCATGCTGCTAACTAAAATAGCGGCGGCTGGTAAAAAAAACTATCCTGTCACAATGGATAGCTACTGATTCTTTGTCTTTGGCTTTATTACTACCAAGACTATCACACTTATTTCATATGGAATGGCTGGAAATGCTAATTGACAAAGAAAGTAAAATAGAAAAGTTCTTTGGAATTTGGCTCCCTTATATACAGATGCTAGACAACGCCATTAAGGCCCCTCTTAGACAAGCTATATCTCACACCACGTGGTATACTCTTGAAGTACTTACCCTGGGTCGACCTCCTTTTTAGAAAATAAAAAATTGTTGAGAGATGTTTATAGTCCATGCCTAAATCGGAACCATTTATTTCCAGTTTATTTCATTCTATGCCATGTTGAATGTTTGGGCTGCTATGTGGCCTCTGTGTCATTGTGATCCGTTGTTACATGTTATGATGTATGTATTATGCAGATGTCCAATAAAGTATTATAAAAAAACAAAACAAAACTCTGTTACCACAATCTGACCATTAGGTGTACAATCAGACAAGCCTGCTGGTCTAATCCAGGGAAGACATTCCCCCGGTCTACAGTGGGCATTAGCTCAATATCCTCCCCTTGCAGAGTTATATAACAAGTAGGTGATTCACTGCTAGTGAACTCATGTGTCACCCATTGGGTGTCGTCCACTCTGCCTCTCACCACTGTCCCCCTCACTGTAGGAACCGACAGGTAAACGTATGGAGGGATGCCTGAAGTCTATTACTCCCTTATGGGTGTTGTACATACACCACGATTGTGTCCTCTTGGGGCTGCAAAATAGATTAATGACTGGATCAGGCATTAGAGGATGAGCTGCCAGAGGATATATCTGACAATGCCAGACATTCCTTGTCTCGCAATACCACCGCCACCTTTTTCTTCACCAGGAGGTGTCCCCTGAGGCGGGTGTGTTGGCTACCAAGGCATTGAATATGTCTGTCCTGGCTCGCGGTATTCTCTGATTGAGGTCGTGGATGGTGGACCTGGACGCCAAAAGTCCTTGGAGGTTTTCCCTTTTTACTGGGGACATCTTATTTGGGGTAGACCTAATTAAAAATGGGGTCTGAATCAGCGGCTACTATGACTGCTTTTCTCCCAAATGCTACTCCTTCTGCACAGAAGTCAAAAGGTACCACTTTTAGTGAAGGTCAGGCATACCCGAGGTTGTCTCGTGCTCCCAACAACCACTAAGCCCAAGGTCTAACGTTCCTGGGCAGCTCGTCAGCCTGCTTCTCATGACAAGCCTGCTGCATGATGGGGCAGGCCTCCCCCTGGGGGATCCCAGGGTGGGGGGACAGACTTCTACGATTCATCCAGGTCTGGTTAATGACCACTTCAGACGCATGGGTGCGAGAAGTTGTTTCTCATGGGTAAGCAGTCTCTTCCCAGAGACTTCCCCCTCACCAGTTCTGTACATCGGTTATCCCTTCGGATCTGTTAAAGCCGCAAGCTCTACTGATTGTGCGTTCCCTCCTGGATACAGTAGTGGTAGTGCCGGTACCTCTGTCCCAGAGAGGCAGAGGATACTACTCGACCCTGTTTCTAGTCCAGAAACTTGATGAGTCTTTCTGGCTTATTCCCAACCTCAAATCACTGGACAAGTTTGTGAGAGTGTCCAAGTTTCGTATGGAAACACTGCGCTCAATTGTACTGGCCATGGACCCGGAGACTGTATGGTATCCCTGGTTATACAAGATGCTTACCTGCATATGCCTATTGCCATATCGCTTCACCAAGGTTATGGCCGTGATGAAGACTCATCTTCGTCGCCAGGGAGTCAGGTTCCTGCCGTATCTGGACGATTTGCTGATTCTGGCCAACTCCCACGATGTCCTCCTCAGTCATCTACAACTGACTGTAGACTTCCTACAAGCCCACGGGTGGCTCATCAACTGGAAGAAGTCCTCGCTGGTTCCTGCTCGGAGCTTGGTGCACCTAGGGCCACTACCGGACTTACACAGTCAACGGCTGTATCTGCCTCCAGGGAAGATCCTGAAACTTCAGGACAGGATTAGATACTTCCTTTTTCGCCCAAGAGTGTCTGTACACTCGGTGATGCAAGCACTGGGCCTCATGGTGTCGGCTTTCGACATGGTAGAGTACGCTCAATTCCATTCCCGCCCTCTACAGAGGTTAATCCTTTCCAAGTGGGACAGCCTGCCTCATTGAGCAGGGGCCATCCCTTCCGGACTCCCAACTGGGTCCTACGGACTTCGAACACCAGTCTGAAGGGTTGGGGGCGCGATGTTGGAGCAACACTCTTTCCAGTGTCGGTGGACCATGGAGGAATCACTCCTTCCAATAAACATTCTGGAATTGCGGGCAGTGTTAAATACTTTGTCTCTCGCCCTGCCTCTGATACAGAACAGGCCTGTTCAAGTACGGTCAGACCACGCCATCACGGTGGCGTACATAAACCATCAGGGCAACACTCGAAGCCGCATGGCAATGATGGAAGTGTCAACAATCCTTCATTGGGTGGAATGCCTTCTGCCGGCAATATCGGCAGTGTTCATTCCGGGAGTCCTCAACTGGTTAGGTGATTACCTTCAGTCTTCAGGACTTGCATGCTGGAGAGTGGAATCTTCATTAGGAATTCTTTCATGCATTCTGGGACAGTCTAAAGCATTAGCCTGTTGGTGCCTCTGGATCAAGATCTATCTCTACACCCCAATGTATTCCCTGTGGAACCCAGCTAACCTCGCAGTAAGAAATTTAACCATGGTAAGTCTACCATAAATCTCCTTTTTATGGAAGCACAGTCTTGGTGTATTTTTTAGTTTGGTGAATAAATGAATGAATGATCTTCAAGCATTTACTTCCCCTGACTTAGCATTTCTTCTTTGCATCTACAGTACATGTCCCATCTGTAGATGTAATAACATCGCTGAGCAGGCTTTATGATTAGGAATATAGTATGTGTGGGGACTAATGTAATTATGTATGGCATGCACAGCCCACCTACAGCACCTGGATGGTGACATACTTGCTCAGGGGTACCCAACCCTGGTCCTCGAGAGCTACCAACAGTGCACGTTTTCCAGGTCTCCTCACAGAATCACGAGTTAAGTGTTAAAATGTGACAGTTAGTAATAACTGAACATGAGCACCTGCCAGGTGAGCTGGAAAATGTGAACTGTTGGTAGCTCTCGAGGACCAGGGTTGGCTACCACTGGTCTAGCTCTTAATCTACTGCTGAGGATTCCTTTCCTTTCATTCCTCCATGTGCTGGAGATATGGCTGCCAGGTGCCTCCCATGTCACAGCCTTGTTCTCAGTTGAATCATGATATGCCCGTCACTAGCTGGTGTGCTTGTTGACATGGCAACCATCACCTGTTAACCTTAGCACATTTCTCTCTGTGCAGCATGCTGTACTGACCACTTTGATGCCCGAACAGAGGTCCGGTCAGGGGGCCGGATCGCTGCAGGTTGTGGGCCACATTTGGCCAGTAGGCCGTAGTTGGACGTGTCTGCATTAGATCCTTTCCTACACCCCCCCCCTCCTCTTTCCCCGAGTTTTCATCAGAAGCTGCTGTTTTTGTTTCTTTTTCCGGGTTTTTTTTTTTTGTCAATTTGTCTTCATGTAGTAGTGCCAATGTTTATTTTATATAAATATTTTAATGAAGTCTGTTAAATTTGCTATACAGTCACCGCATCTTCTGCAGTTTTGGCTTCTGGATTTAAAGGGGCAGCTATATTCAATGCAAACCGTGCTTGATTTTGTATTAAATACAATTGAACCTTTAAATACAGCGGCCTTAACCACTGATTACATAACAACTTTGAAAAGGGGTGCATAGTAAATGTAGCACTATGTCTTATTGGCCAGATTGGAGTTCTGACAAGTGCATCAATGTTTAGAGTTTACAAATAAAATGTAAATACTAATTAATTCTCTCTACTGTAGCTTTGACTTCTGCTTGGATTTAAATGAAAAGCATCCTTCTGAAAATCTTGGACAAGTCCTGTTTGGGGAAAGAATTGCATCATCGCCATACAAGGTTTATACTGTTAACTTATTAACCCAGTTGTCTTTAAAATTGTATGCCTACCATTTTTCTTTTAATATATTTGAAATGAAAACTGCGGCCGTACGGCTATTAGCTTCCAATTGAAGTACTAAGTGTGTGTATATGTATCTATAATTTTCATAAAATAATCTTTGTATGTATGTTCGCGATAAACTCAAACTACTGAACAGATTTTGATTGGCTTTTCACTAAAATGTTTCTTTAGATCCTCCGAGTAACATAGGCTATGAATCCTCTTGCTAACACAATCATCCACGCATCGAATCGTTTATGTTGTCATGCCACATAGCGGTGGGTCATTGCTACACATGGGTAATGGGGGGAAGGGGTGTGCAGAGGCGCACATGGTCAAAGGTATTCATAATAATGGGGCACCCCCAGTCATTTAGGAAACTTCATTTTATTCAAGTGCAACAACCCAGTGTGCAAAGGAGCGTGCCAGGAAGGGGGGAGCAAGGGGGTGCCAGACAGTGTCTTGGGGTGCAGTGTGCTGAGGGAACTAATATTGTTTGGCCATTTCCTGCTTCTTCCTAACGAAGTGCCGCTGACTCGGGCAAGCGGTGGCCATCGGTTTCTGATTGGCTGCTCGGGGTCCTGACAGGCTCCGCCTCCTGTCAGGAACATGAGCAGTCAGCCAGAAGCTGCAATATAGCTGCTGTCTGACTGGCACTGTGCAAGCCAGGCTCCTTATGTGTTGAGCGTGTCCATGTGATCTTTACAGCCTCATAAGTGATGACGGTAATAAGACATGTAATGTGGTTTACAACTAGGTAATTTGCAGAATGAAGGAATTGGTAAACAATAAGAAAATAAAAATATATTAAAACTGCAGAAGATATTATGACAGATGAGTGAACTAAAAAAAATGGTAAAGAAAATGTATCACTGATTTAAAAAAATAATAATTACTCAGCAACATTGAAAATTAATAATCACTCTGCAACGACTGGTAGGGGGTGTAGTATGGTATGCTGGCTGTCGGGTTCCCGGCACACAGCATATCGGCGCCGGCATACCGACAGCATGGCGAGTGCAAATGAGCCCATTGCGGGCTCGCGCTCGCCACGCTGCGGGCACTGTGGCGCGCTACGCTCGCCACGCTATCTATTCTCCAGAGGGGTCGTGGACCCCCCAAGAGGGAGAAACGGTGTCTGTATGCTGGCTGTCGGGATTCCGGCGCCGGTATACTGTGCGCCGAGACCCCGACAGCTGGCAAACTGAAGACCACCCACGGGTAGGCCTCCTAGTATTCTATACACAAGCTCGCAGAAAGTAGTGCAAGGTGTTAAAAGGAAATTACATAAGAAATGCTATATACACACTTTTTTCAAGACCCTTTATTTGTACAATGCACGCTTCCATGACCTCTTCCTCTTATATAACTGAAAGAAACATGGTTACACTATCACACCTCCTCATTATATTCTAGCCTTCCCCTAGGTCACCACCGCGAGTTTAGGGCACGTAATCCAGACTGAGATTATTAAAGTCGGCTGTTATGTAATGTAACATATAGATGTTGGTGACCAGCCTAGTGATGAAATACAGGTTGAGTATCCTATATCCAAATATTCCGAAATACGGAATTTTTTGAGTGAGAGTGAGATAGTGAAACATTTTTCTGATGGCTCAATGTACACAAACATTGTTTAATACACAGTTATTAAAAATATTGTATTAAATGACCTTCAGGCTATGCGCATAAGGTGGATATGAAACATAAATGAATTCTGTACTTAGACTTGGGTCTGAATTTTCATGTATCATCACACAGAGATAGTATCATATTGCAACTTGAAAATACAACGTGCATTTCTTAATATCAATAATAATATAACATACAGCGATTCTGAATTGCATGCAGTGGTTTGTTTTTGGGCTTTTAGTCTACTACACAAGCATTCAGAGTCTGCGCGCAATAGTTGCATATGAGAAGCGCAGTCTCAGAAATGTCTTGAATGTATTGGGCATTGACTGTGGTCCCTCTTATGGGCATGTTATGGGAGTGCTGCAGGCTTGTCACAGTGATTGTGTACTCAGGCACATAATCATTGACGTTGGAGACCAAAGTCTGCTGGAAAATCTGCACCTAGCATGGGGCTGGTACAGGTTTTGATTGGGTTGTAGTTATGATCCCGGCAGTCAGGATCCTGGCGGTCGGCACACAGACACCGGGATTCCGGCCGCCAAAATGCCGGCGGGGGGCCCAGGACTTTTCCCACTTGTGGGTGTCCACGACACCCATAGAGTGGCAACCGAACCTGTGGTGAGTGCAGCAAGTCTGCAAGGGGCTTCGTTGCGCTCGCTTCCCCCCCTGTCGGTATTCTGGTGGATGAGATTCCCGACTGCTGGTCACCCGTAATTTTAGACACGATTTCTCTTAACCTACTGCCATTACCATCACATCACAGATCTCCCGTCCCTTTATGAGCACTGACTCCCTTTTACGTTCATTTCCTCACTCAACCTAGACCTCTAGGGGTTAATGGTCCTGTTCCCCGCTGACAGGATGCTAGCTCCTGAGGGAATTATTTGCAAGCCCCACCACGGCGAGCGTACATTCCCACAGCACACCGCTACCCCTAACAGAGCCAGAAGAATGAAGAGTGCTGAGTACTAAGCCGGTGTCCCGGTTAGCTGGTCGCCGGCCTTTATGGCTGCATGAGGGTACGGAGACGCACGGCTTCTATGTGGGGCGGAATTAATTTGCTGACAAAGTACAGTGTAGTATATACAGTACCCAGACTGGCAATACAGCCATAAAAGGGGAATGTCTCCATTTTATGCACTTAGACACTATGCCAATATAAAGAAGAGCGGGAAGACCGCGCGCCATTGAAGGGGCAGGTCTTCACTATGAGTGGATCCAGCAGCTGACATGCGCCATTTTCCCTACTGCAGCTGACACAGACGCTGACTGACAGTGACGCGCAGCTCCTCCGGAGAGCCCCCAGTTTACCTCAGCGGTACCAGGGGGTCATTGCAGGGGGGAGCGATTTTACTAGTGTATTAAGTCCCTAATCTAAGTACTGCGACCCGGCTAAGCTTGGCATTTGTGATAAGGGCACCGTGTGCTGATTCCATACTCTCTCTGTGTCTCTCGGGAGGGAATTGTGCTGTTAACCTTTCCCTGTGTGTGTGCTGTCACTACTGCAGTATGTCAGGCAAAGTGTATTTCGTGTAAGGCACAGTGTTACTCTTCTCCAGGGGGTTCACTAGTGTGTACTCAGTGTAGTATCCCTTCCCAGGCTAGTGGGGCAGAACCAGCATGGCTGGACTCCATTAGAGGAATGATTTCCACTATTTCTACTAAATTATCTTGTAATGAGAAGGAGACTCAATACTTAAGACAGTCTATGGCTGAGTTTATGAAAAAAGGCTCAGTACCCAGACCAGCGTCTCAGTCCTCTACCATTTGTCTGCAAAAATGTACTTTGGCCCATGTCCTGCATTCTAACTCTGATAATGAAGTATCAGAAATGGAGAAAGGTGAGGTGGACATAGAGGTAGGGGATGGTACTCTGTCGCAGAGTGTAGAGGCTCTGATAGATGCTATCAGAGAAGTACTAAGTATCCCCGATAAGGTAACATTGGAGAGCGAGGAATCTTACTGTAATATAAAGAAAAAATCCTCCGCTACTTTTCCAGTGTCCAAGGAACTAAATACCCTGTTTGAAGAACGGGGGTTAATCCAGATAAGAAATTTCAAATTTCTAGGCGATTGTTATCTTTTCCTCTTCCTCCTGAGGATAGGGAAAAATGGGAAAATCCACTGATAGTGGATGCGTCAGTCTACAGGCTCTCACGTAAAATTGTATTACCTGTCCCTGTTGCAGCCTCCCTAAAAGACGCTGCTGATCGCAAGATTGAGACTACACTTAAATCTTTGTATACAGCTGCTGGGGTGGCCCAGAGATCCACTATAGGGTGGATTTCACAAGCCATTGCTAAATGGTCGGGTAATTTAATTGAGGGGTTAGACACCTTACCTCAAGAGAAAATTGTTTTACTCCTGCAACATATACAGGACTATGCGAAATTTATGGTGGAAGCCATAAAAGAGAGAGATTTGCTTAATGCACGCACTATAGCTATGGAAGTGTCGGCACGCAGGGGATTGTGGCTACGTCAGTGGACTGCTGATGCTGACTCCATGAAAGGCCTGGAAGGCCTGCCTTTCAGAGGTGAGGCTTTATTTGGAGATGAACTCGACAAATGGATCGTCCGGGCTACTGCAGGTAAGGCCACATACCTATCTTCTGCAGCTCCGCCAGCTAGGAAGGCCTACTCAGGACCCAATTTACAGTCCTTTCGGACTGCCAAGTTTATTGGCAAGGCCAGCGGTTCTTCTACCGCCGCTAGAGGTAAACCACGCAAACCGACTGCTGGTTCACAGGAACAGAACTCGGGCTCTGCATTCTCAAAACCTTCCGCATGACGGTGGACCGCGATGCCTGGAAGACAGGTAGGTGGGAGCCTGGCTAAAATTCTTCAGTCACATCTGGACAAGATCGTGCCAGGATCCCTGGGTCATAGACCTTATAGCCCAGGGCTACAGACTGGAGTTCCAGGAGCTCCCACCTCACAGATTCTTCAAATCAGGCTTACTAGTTTCACAGGAAGCAAGGATTACCTTACAAGAATTAATTCAAAAACTGGTACAGACCCAGGTCATTGTTCCAGTTCCACCTTAACTACACAACAAGGGTTACTATTCCAGCTGGTTTGTAGTACCGAAACCGGATGGTTCGGTAAGACCGATTCTGAACTTCAAGTCATTGAACCCGTACTTACACGTGTTCAAATTCAAGATGGAGTCTCTGAGAGCGGTGATCTCGGGTCTGGAAGAGGGGGAATTCCTAGTGTCTGGATATCAAGGATGCGTACCTTCATATTCTGATCTGGACGCCTCATCAGGCTTATCTACGGTTCGCACTACAGGACTGTCACTACCAGTTCCAGACCCTGCCATTTGGTCTCTCTACAGCACCGAGGTTGTTCACCAAAGTGATGAGAGATGATGATACTACTCCGCAAACAAGGAGCGAACATAATTCCGTACCTGGATGATGTTCTGATAAAGGCACCGTCCAGGGAGCAGTTGTTGGAGAATATTGTTTTCTCAACCAAACTACTCCTGGATCATTGGTGGATTCTGAACCTACCAAAATCTCACCTAGAACAAACACAGAGACTTCATTTCCTGGGAATGATATTGGACTCAGAGTCTCATAAGGTGTTCCTTCCCTTGGAAAAGGCAATGGTAATCCAGTTGATGGTTCGGGCCGTCTTAATGCCAACCCAGATCTCAGTACATCTCTGCATACGCCTTCTTGGGAAAATGGTGGCTTCTTACAAAGCAATTCAGTACGGAAGGTTTCATGGGAGGCCCTTCCAGCTGGATCTGTTGGTCAAATGGTCCAGATCGCATCTTCACATGCACCAGAGGATTCGTCTGTCACCAAAAGCCAGGATCTCCCTCCTGTGGTGGCTGCAAACTTCTCACCTAGTCGAGGGTCGGAGGTTCGGGATTCGGAATTGGATTCTGCTAACCACAGACGCAAGCCTAAGAGGTTGAGGCGCAGTCACCCGGGGGGTACAGTCTCAGGGAAGATGGTCAAGTCAGGAAGTCGTTCTTCCGATAATCATACTGGAACTCAGGGCTATCTACAACGCCCTTCTGCAGACCTCATCTCTTCTTCAGGATCAGGCCATTCAGGTCCAGTCGGACAATGTGACGGCGGTAATGTACATATACCGACAGGGCGGAATGTAAAGCAGAGCTGCAATGTCAGAGGTGTCAAGAATTCTTCTCTGGGCGGAAAGGCACGCAGTGGCGTTGTTGGCGATTTTCATTCCGGAGTAGACAACTGGGAAGCAGACTTACACAACCTGCACCCGGGGGAATGGGGCCTCGACCCGGAGGTGTTCTGGTGGTTAACACGTCTGTGTGGGTATCCACAAATTGACATGATGGCCTCTCAACTCAACAAGAAGCACAAGCGGTATTGTTCCAGGTTGAGGGACCCACAGGCAGTAGCGGTAAACGCCCTGACAACTCCGTGGGTCTACCAGCTGGTGTACTTGAGTCCTCCCATTCCTCTGATCCCAAGAATTCTAAGAAAAAAATAAAAAGGGAAAAGGTTCAAGCAATCCTCATTGCTCCGGACTGGCCATGAAGGGCCTGGTATGCGGATCTTCTCGAGATGCTGATCGAAGATCCGTGGCCTCTGCCTCTTCGAGAGGATCTTCTGCAACAGGGCCCATTCGTCTATCAAGACTTACCATGGCTACGAAGTTGAACGGCTGATTCTAGCCAGGAGAGGGATTCCTGACAATGTCATCCCGATTCTGATCCAAGCCAGAAATGGGGTAACGTCTAAACATTACCATCGTATCTGGAAGAAATATGTCTCTTGGTGTAAGAGCAGACCATATTCTGCGGTGGAATTTCATCTGGGACGTTTCCTGCTTTTTCTGCAGTCAGGAGTGACGGTGGGCCTAGGCTCAATTAAAGTTCAGAGTTTGGCCTTCTCTATTTTCTTTCAGAAACAATTGGCTTCTCTCCCTGAGGTCCAGACGTTCTTGAAAGGTGTTCTGCACTTGCAACCTCCCTTTGTGCCTCCTACGGCACCTTGGGATCTCAATTCTGTTCTGCAGTTTTTTCAATCGGATTGGTTTGAACCATTACAGGAGGTAGACATAAAGTACCTTACGTGGAAGACATTCACACTATTGGCCTTGGCTTCAGCAAGATGTGTGTCGGAGCTGGGGGCTTTGTCTTACAAGAGTCCCTATTTGATTTTCCATGAGGACAGAGCTGAACTCAGGACTTGTCAGCAATTTCTTCCTAAGGTGGTGTTCACGTTTCACATCAGCCAACCTATTGTGGTTCCGGTTGTTACGGATGCCTCTGCTACTTCTAAGTCTTTGGATGTTGTGATGGCTTTGAAGGTCTATGTAAAGAGAACAGCTCGTCACAGGAAATCGGACTCGCTGTTCGTTTTATATGATACCAACAAGATTGGGTGTCCTGCTTCAAAGCAGTCAATTGCTCGCTGGATCAGGCTCACTATCCAGCATGCTTATTCCACGGCAGGCTTGCAGATTCCTAAATCTGTACAGGCCCACTCTACTAGGTAAATGGGTTCCTCTTGGGCAGCTGCCCCGGGTGTTTCGGCTTTACAGCTCTGCTGAGCAGCTACTTGATCGGGGTCGAGCTCGTTTGCTAAGTTTTACAAGTTCGATACTTTGGCCTCTGAGGACCTCCAGTTTGGTCAATCAGTTCTGCAGGAACCTTAGCACTCTCCCACCCAGTTTGGGAGTTTTGGTACTTCCCCATGGTATTAATTGGATTCCCAGTATCCCCTAAGACGTAAGAGAAAATAGGATTTTAATTACCTACCGGTAAATCCTTTTCTCGTAGTCCGTAGGGGGGATACTGGCCATCTGCCCAGTGCTTCGTTCTTCCACCTCTGTTACTTTAAGTAGGGTAGTTTGGTTCAGCTGTTGCTGTCCCGGTTTGCAAGGTTGGTTAGCATGGCTTTCATCTTGTTCTGGTTGTGCTGGTTCGTATTCTCACCACTTTTCTTTTTCTATATCCTTCTCTCAAAGTATGTCTGTCTCTCCTCGGGCACAGTTTCCTAGACTGAGTCTGGTAGGAGGGGCATAGAGGGAGTAGCCAGCACATGTAATCAATTTCTATAGTGCCCATGGCTCCAAGTGAACCCGTCTATACCCCATGGTACTAATTGGATTCCCAGTATCCTCTATGGACTATGAGAAAAGGATTTACCAGTAGGTTATTAAAATCCTATTTTCTGCTGCTCCTAATATCAGTCAGACCCTACGCAAAATATGTTTTGAAAAAAGTCTTTCATTGTCTCAGAATATTTTTTGCTTTAACCCTTTTTTTTTTTTTTTTTTTTATTAAAAGGAAACAAGTAAGACTTTCAAATGCTTGACTTCTTATTTTCTTATAATGTGCAAAGATATGTCCTTGACTGTGCTGTGAAGCATTACAGGTCAGATTTCACATTTCCCAATTGTAATGTGTTTTTTTTTATATTTTTTTTTATTTGCAGTTTAAATTTAATGAGAATCTTACCTGTCAAGCAGTGTGCAAAAAGACTTATGACCCAGCATCGGATACCAAACCTCTTGATTTCATTAAAAAAGGAATACAACTCAATTATCAGCATCACTGGTGAGTAGAAATATAAAAAAAAAATAAAAAAGTTTTTTGTCTTCTTGTGCTTGAGAGCTCACACACAGCAGCAGGGAATTTTACGAATTGTCGATTTTGATCAATTTAAAATCGATCCCAGTCGATGTTTGTTTCAGTAGCTGAAACACATTTGCTAACAGGTGATTTTTTATTTTATTTTTTATTTTATTTTTTATATTCATTTTTTTAAATATTAATTTGTGTTTTGGCCCTGGAAATACTACATACATTTTCATTGATATTTTTCTTAATTTTATTTACTTTTTTTCCATTGCTTTTTAAATAGATGAAAATCTAGTTTTAGTAAATCTCTCCCAAGTACTCTGTTTGAAGAGTATACTACTGAGTAATTAACACCGACAAAGGAATTCTTGAGCCATATGCTGTACCATGTACCACATGCTGTACTATGGACCTTTATTCAGCATCAGTTGCAGTTTTGTTAATCTAGTAAAACTGTAGTTGCTTGCGATCGCATGCTGGGGGCCACCCAGCATGCAAATGCCCGGCAGCGATGCACAATCGAATCGCTGAATTAGGGGTGCCCCTTGCCTGCGAAGGCAGACGCAGGGCGGCAATGTTTTCCATCGCAGCAGCCACCTTGAAAATGGTGCCTCCCGCAACGCCGCATTACGGCAACTGCCTGTCAATCACGCCACTGCCTGTCAATCGGGCAGAGGCGTTCGTATTAGTGATATGCGATAGCATCTCCCTTGCACATGCAGTGTGGGCCCCGTGCATGCGCACTTAGCACACATTCTGCGAGATGCCATCATATCTCTGTAGCGACCCATGCTGAATAGGTTCCTATGCACGAGCTTCCATCAAATGTGCGACATAGAAGGGACTCTGAGAAAAGGGTTCTGCATCTGTTGACACCACATCAGGGGGATTTACTACTGTATTGCGTGATAAGCAAGGATTAGCAGTTTCAGAGTGGGACTACTCCTTGAAGATGACTGAAAGGGGAATTGTACCTAAAGTGTACTCCTTTCACAGTCCTATTATTATATTTCTATGGCTCCATGCTCCTATAGATGAGACGTTCTTTGCCTACGTATGGTTTTTCTTGTTAATAGCAAAGTATGTTTTGTTGTAAAAATGACAGAATAAACGTACAAACCAATTTGCATCACCTTGTCTACAAACCTAGGTCACTCACCTATAACCAGCTCCGTCTGATATCAGAGCAGTTACTAGTTGTCTGGTCTGTGACCTGTTGGATTAAAAGTGCCTCACTACCCCAAACTGTATAAAACTTGTCAGTGTACTTTAAAGCTGGGTACACACTAGATGATAGGCTTCATGAGCAGTATCTTTAGTGTTTCCCCTTGAACTCCAGGCTGAACGAGGTAGGGCGTACACACTGAACGATATCGCTAACAATATCGTTCAGTGATATCATAGTACCTCCGTGCTGTACATACATCATTAACGACATGGTCAGAATTGACCTGCATATACAGAGTACCTTGTTAATGACTCGCGGGAATGCGCATCGTTAATGAGATTGTGCGTACACACTGGGCGATATTACAAATGATATCGCTCATCAGGGTGATAATGAGCGATATTGTTTAAAATATTGCGTAGTGTATACCCAGCTTTAGTTTTGGTTGAACATTTTGATAAGGGAGTGTATCCTTTAGATTTTTCCTGGTTGCACCAGTCTAATGATACTATGGGCAGTTGGTATAGTGTAGAAGTGAGACTGTAATAACGGGTGTGGTATGGAGGGTCGACAAGAGTTCGGTCAAAACAGTCTGTCGACCACTATTGGTCGACATGGGTTCTAGGTCGACAGGGACTCTAGGTCGACATGACATAATGTCAACATGCGTTTTTTACTTCTTTTTTGGTGTCATTTTCTTCGTAAAGTGACTGGGAACCCCAATTAGTGCACCGCTTCGCTAGCCATGCTTCGGGCAAGGTTACCCTTCCCAATTGTAGTCCAGGTGGATCGTAAAGTATGAAAAAGTAAAAAAACAAAACAATTTTTTTTTTGACAAACTCATGTCGACCTAGAGTCCCTGTCTAGAAACCATGTTGACTTACTGTTGACCGAAGTCTTGTCGACCTAGAAACCGGATACCGTAATATCAGTGGAGTGAGGTAAGCCAGCGCTGCAGGTGTTTTGGACTACAAGCACTTGCATTGCCTTGTTTGCTGCCATAGAGCTATATGTTCTCTGTGATGGGTACAGGGCATTCCCCTGCTAGTAGACGGCAGCCTTGTGCATAGTCAGTGTACTACTACTACTCAAGATCTTCGTGTCTTAAATAATATTCCAGTGATTAGAAAATTGGATATTCAAAAAACTCTTTGCTGCAGTGGTCTTCCAGATTGTGACGCTTTATGAAGGTATCTGTAGAAATAACTACAGGCAATGTCATTTCTCCTGTGTCTGTGAATGACTAATGAAGATTATCTTCAGATATTTGTGTAGTTTAGGATTTCCTTACTTTGAGCAAGTTTTCGCGCCAGCCAACGGCATGGTTATTTAGAAAGTCAATAAGTCTCGCCTCCATGTAATTAGTGTGGTATCATGTACGTTAGAACAGTTGTAGGATCAATTTCCTAGTAGGAAAAAAAAAGATATACAAGTGATCTATTCGAGTGGTTGACTAATGCAATCGATTTCTGCACTTGAAGGTGTAAATGTTTGAATAACATAAGCCATAGCTACCTTTCTCTCCCCCCCCCCCCCCCCCCCCCCCCCCCTTGTCCAGTCACATACAGGGTTCCTTCTTAGCTGCAGGGCGGCTCAATTGATATCCCTCTGTGCAGCACTATAATCAGGTGCTGTTGGGGTGAGAGAACCTTTTATGTAGTATGTAATCCAGCTGTACCCAGTCACAAGCTGCATTGGAAGCACTAATGCCAGGTCGCTTAGACATGTACATAAGTGATCTTACAGCTAGGAAGTCTCCTGATGAATAAGCAGGTCACCGTGTGAAGGGCAGAGACGAGAGGAAGTTCCTTTTTAGAACTGCTCTCCCTCCTCAATCTAGACTCGCACCTGACCTTTCAAGGCCGTGGCTGCATAAAGTGCTTGGACTAGAGCTGGCTTTCTCATTAGCCAACAGAGTGTTGTTAGAGTCAGGAAAACCAACATGGTGAAAGCAGCGGTTTCATTTTAGATATGGCAGATATTGTGTGATTTGCTGTTAGTGAGCCATTAAAATGAGTTGCTCTGGGGACATTGATGTTCCCCTGCTGGGTCTTTCTCTGGTTGGCTCCCTGCCTTGGGATCCGGTCTCTAGGTCAACACTATCTAGGTCGACCACTATTCGTCGATGGTAATTAGGTCGACAGGGTTTCCAGGTCAACAGGGTCTCTAGGTCGACATGTTCTAGGTCGACGGGTCAAAAAGTCGACATGAGCTTTTCCCGATTTTTTTTTTTTATTTTTTTATTTCTCTGACGTCCTAGTGGATGCTGGGGACTCCGTAAGGACCATGGGGAATAGACGGGCTCCGCAGGAGACTGGGCACACTATAAGAAAGATTTGGTACTACCTGGTGTGCACTGGCTCCTCCCTCTATGCCCCTCCTCCAGACCTCAGTTAGATTTCTGTGCCCGGCCGAGCTGGATGCACACTAGGGGCTCTCCTGAGCTCCTAGAAAGAAAGTACATGTTAGGTTTTTTATTTTACAGTGAGACCTGCTGGCAACAGGCTCACTGCAACGAGGGACTAAGGGGAGAAGAAGCGAACCTACCTGCTTGCAGTTAGCTTGGGCTTCTTAGGCTACTGGACACCATTAGCTCCAGAGGGATCGACCGCAGGACCCGTCCTTGGTGTTCGTTCCCGGAGCCGCGCCGCCGTCCCCCTTACAGAGCCAGAAGCAAGAAGATGGTCCGGAAAATCGGCGGCAGAAGACTTCAGTCTTCACCAAGGTAGCGCACAGCACTGCAGCTGTGCGCCATTGCTCCTCATACACACTTCACACTCCGGTCACTGAGGGTGCAGGGCGCTGGGGGGGGGGCGCCCTGAGCAGCAATAAAATCACCTTGGCTGGCAAAATAACCACAATATATAGCCCCAGAGGCTATATATGTGGTAATTACCCCTGCCAGAATACAGAAAAAAGCGGGAGAAAAGTCAGCCGAAAAAGGGGCGGAGCCATCTCCCTCAGCACACTGGCGCCATTTCTCCCTCACAGTTCCGCTGGAAGGAAGCTCCCTGACTCTCCCCTGCAGTCTACACTACAGAAAAGGGTAAAAAAGAGAGGGGGGGCACAAATTTGAGGCGCAGTAAATATTATAGCAGCTATAGGGGACATAATTCAGTTAGTCCCTGCATTATATAGCGCTCTGGTGTGTGCTGGCATACTCTCTCTCTGTCTCCCCCAAAGGGCTTTTGTGGGGTCCTGTCTCCTTTAAGAGCATTCCCTGTGTGTGTGTGCGGTGTGTCGGTACGGCTGTGTCGACATGTTTGATGAGGAGACTTATGTGGAGGCGGAGCAGATGCCTATAAATGTGATGTCACCCCCTGCGGGGCAGACACCTGAGTGGATGGACTTATGGAAGGAATTACGTGCAAGTGTCGACTCCTTACATAAAAAATTTGACGACATGCCAAATGCGGGACAGCCGGCTTCTCAGCTCGTGCCTGCCCAGGCAATTCAAAGGCCATCAGGGGCTCTAAAACGCCCACTACCTCAGATGGCAGACACAGATGTCGACACGGATACTGATACCAGTGTCGACGACGATGAGTCAAATTTAATGTCCACTAGGGCCATTCGTTGCATGATTGAGGCAATGAAAGAGGTTTTACACATTTCTGATATAAACCCAGGTACCTCAAAAAAGGGTATTATGTTTGGGGAGAAAAAGCTACCAATAGTTTTTCCCCCATCTGAAGAATTAAATGAAGTGTGTGTGAAGAAGCGTGGGCTTTCCCTGATAAAAAATTGGTGATTTCAAAAAAATTACTAATGGCGTTCCCTTTCTCGCCAGAGGATAGGTCACGTTGTGAAACTCCCCCTAGGGTGGATAAAGCGCTCACACGTTTGTCTAAAAAGGTGGCACTACCGTCTCCGGATACGGCCGCCCTAAAGGAACCTGCTGATAGAAAGCAGGAGGCTATCCTAAAGTCTATATATACACACACTGGTGTTATACTGAGACCAGCTATTGCTTCAGCGTGGATGTGCAGTGCTGCTGCTGCTTGGTCAGATTCCCTGTCAGAAAATATTGACACCCTGGACAGGGACACTTTTTGCTAACAGTAGAGCATATAAAAGACTCAGTCTTGTACATGAGAGATGCACAGAGGGAGATCTGCCGGCTGGCATCTAGAATAAGTGCATTGTCCATTTCTGCTAGGAGAGGCTTATGGACTCGGCAGTGGACAGGTGATGCAGATTCTAAAAGGCACATGGAAGTTTTGCCTTATAAGGGTGAGGAGTTATTCGGGGATGGTCTCTCAGACCTTGTTTCCACAGCAACAGCTGGGAAGTCAGCATTTTTGCCACATGTCCCCTCACAGCCTAAGAAAGCGCCGTATTATCAGGTACAGTCCTTTCGAACCCAGAAAAACAGGCGGGTCCTTTTCTGTCTAGAGGCAGAGGAAGGGGAAAAAAGCTGCACCACGCAGCAGGTTCCCAGGAACAAAAGTCCTCCCCCGCTTCTTCCAAATCCGCCGCATGACGGTGGGGCTCCACAGGCGGAGCCAGGTACGGTGGGGGGCCGCCTCAAAAATTTCAGCGATCAGTGGGTTCGCTAACGGGTGGATCCCTGGATCCTTCAAGTAGTATCTCAGGGGTACAAGCTGGAATTCGAGGCGCCTCCCCCCCGCCGTTTCCTCAAATCGGCCTTACCGACAACTCCCTCGGGCAGGGAGGCTGTACTAGAGGCAATTCACAAGCTGTATTCCCAGCAGGTGATAGTCAAAGTACCCCTACTTCAACAAGGACGGGGTTACTATTCCACACTGTTTGTGGTACCGAAACCGGACGGTTCGGTGAGACCCATTTTAAATTTGAAATCCTTGAACACATACATAAAAAGATTCAAGTTCAAGATGGAATCGCTCAGGGCGGTTATTGCAAGCCTGGACGAGGGGGATTACATGGTATCCCTGGACAGCAAGGATGCTTACCTGCATGTCCCCATTTACCTTCCTCACCAGGAGTACCTCAGATTTGTGGTACAGGATTGCCATTACCAATTCCAGACACTACCGTTTGGACTGTCCACGGCACCAAGGGTGTTTACCAAGGTAATGGCAGAAATGATGATACTCCTTCGAAAAAAGGGAGTTTTAATTATCCCGTACTTGGACGATCTCCTAATAAAGGCGAGGTCCAGGGAGCAGTTACTGGTCGGAGTAGCACTATCTCGGGAAGTGCTACAACAGCATGGCTGGATTCTAAACATTCCGAAGTCACAACTGGTTCCTTCCACACGCTTACTGTTCCTGGGGATGATTCTGGACACAGAACAGAAAAAAGTGTTTCTCCCGCAGGAGAAAGCCAAGGAGCTGTCATCTCTAGTCAGAGACCTCCTAAAACCAAAACGGGTATCGGTGCATCACTGCACACGAGTCCTGGGAAAAATGGTGGCTTCATACGAAGCAATTCCATTCGGCAGGTTCCATGCAAGGACCTTCCAGTGGGACCTCTTGGACAAGTGGTCAGGATCGCATCTTCAGATGCATCAACTGATAACCCTGTCTCCAAGGACCAGGGTTTCTCTACTGTGGTGGCTGCATAGTGCTCATCTTCTAGAGGGCCGCATATTCGGCATACAGGACTGGGTCCTGGTGACCACGGATGCCAGCCTTCGGGGCTGGGGCGCAGTCACACAGGGAAGAAATTTCCAGGGACTTTGGTCAAGTCAGGAGTCGTCCCTACACATAAACATTCTGGAACTGAGGGCCATTTACAATGCCCTAAGTCAGGCAAGGCCCCTGCTTCAAAACCAGCCGGTTCTGATCCAATCAGACAACATCACGGCAGTCGCCCATGTAAACCGACAGGGCGGCACAAGAAGCAGGGTGGCGATGGCAGAAGCCACAAGGATTCTCCGATGGGCGGAAAATCACGTACTAGCACTGTCAGCAGTGTTCATTCCGGGAGTGGACAACTGGGAAGCAGACTTCCTCAGCAGACACGACCTACACCCGGGAGAGTGGGGACTTCATCCAGAAGTCTTCCTACTGTTGGTAAACCGTTGGGAAAGGCCACAGGTGGACATGATGGCGTCCCGCCTCAACAAAAAGCTAAAGAGATATTGCGCCAGGTCATGGGACCCTCAGGCGATAGCTGTGGACGCTCTAGTGACACCGTGGGTGTACCAGTCGGTTTATGTGTTCCCTCCTCTGCCTCTCATACCAAAGGTACTGAGAATAATAAGAAGGCGAGGAGTAAGAACGATACTCGTGGTTCCGGATTGGCCAAGAAGAGCTTGGTACCCGGAACTTCAAGAAATGTTATCAGAGGACCCATGGCCTCTACCGCTCAGACAGGATCTGCTACAGCAGGGGCCCTGTCTGTTCCAAGACTTACCGCGGCTGCGTTTGACGGCATGGCGGTTGAATTCCGGATCCTAAAGGAAAAGGGCATTCCGGTGGAAGTCATTCCTACGCTGATAAAAGCCAGGAAAGAAGTAACCGCAAACCATTATCACCGTATTTGGCGAAAATATGTTGCGTGGTGTGAGGCCAGGAAGGCCCCTACAGAGGAATTTCAGCTGGGTCGTTTTCTGCACTTCCTACAGTCAGGAGTGACTATGGGCCTAAAATTGGGTTCCATTAAGGTCCAGATTTCGGCTCTGTCGATTTTTCTTCCAGAAAGAACTGGCTTCACTGCCTGAAGTTCAGACTTTTGTAAAGGGAGTGCTTCATATTCAGCCCCCTTTTGTGCCTCCTGTGGCACCTTGGGATCTCAATGTGGTGTTGTTTCCTAAAATCACATTGGTTTGAACCACTTAAAACCGTGGATCTGAAATATCTCACGTGGAAAGTGGTCATGTTATTGGCCTTGGCTTCGGCCAGGCGTGTGTCAGAATTGGCGGCTTTGTCATGTAAAAGCCCTTATCTGATTTTCCATATGGATAGGGCAGAATTGAGGACTCGTCCCCAGTTTCTCCCTAAGGTCGTATCAGCTTTTCACTTGAACCAACCTATTGTGGTGCCTGCGGCTACTAGGGACTTGGAGGATTCCAAGTTACTGGACGTAGTCAGGGCCTTGAAAATTTATGTTTCCAGGACGGCTGGAGTCAGGAAAACTGACTCGCTTTTTATCCTGTATGCACCCAACAAAATAGGTGCTCCTGCTTCTAAGCAGACTATTGCTCGCTGGATTTGTAGCACAATTCAGCTGGCGCATTCTGCGGCTGGATTGCCGCATCCTAAATCAGTGAAAGCCCATTCCACGAGGAAGGTGGGCTCATCTTGGGCGGCTGCCCGAGGGGTCTCGGCTTTACAACTTTGCCGAGCTGCAACTTGGTCAGGGGCAAACACGTTTGCTAAATTCTACAAATTTGATACCCTGGCTGAGGAGGACCTGGAGTTCTCTCATTCGGTGCTGCAGAGTCATCCGCACTCTCCCGCCCGTTTGGGAGCTTTGGTATAATCCCCATGGTCCTTACGGAGTTCCCAGCATCCACTAGGACGTCAGAGAAAATAAGAATTTACTCACCGGTAATTCTATTTCTCGTAGTCCGTAGTGGATGCTGGGCGCCCATCCCAAGTGCGGATTGTCTGCAATACTTGTATATAGTTATTGCCTAACTAAAGGGTTATTGTTGAGCCATCTGTTGAGAGGCTCAGTTATATTTCATACTGTTAACTGGGTTTAATATCACGAGTTATACGGTGTGGCTGGTATGAGTCTTACCCGGGATTCAAAATCCTTCCTTATTGTGTCAGCTTTTCCGGGCACAGTATCCTAACTGAGGTCTGGAGGAGGGGCATAGTGGGAGGAGCCAGTGCACACCAGGTAGTACCAAATCTTTCTTATAGTGTGCCCAGTCTCCTGCGGAGCCCGTCTATTCCCCATGGTCCTTACGGAGTCCCCAGCATCCACTACGGATTACGAGAAATAGAATTACCGGTGAGTAAATTCTTATTTTTTTTTAACCTTTTCATACTTAACGATCCACGTGGACTATGATTGGAATGGTAACCTGTGCCAAGCGAGGCACCTTGCCTGAAGCATGGCGAGTGGACACGATGCACTAATTGAGATTCCCGGTCACACTACGAAGAGAACGACACAAAAAAACCCCCATTAAAAACTCACGTCGACCTTTTGGCCTGTCAACCTTTTGGCCTGTCGACCTAGTTACTGTCGACCAATAGTGGTCGACCTAGTTACTATCTACCTTCCAGACCACACCCCTCTGCCTTATGGAGGACTCATGAACATGGACATTAGTTGGTGCATAAGAGGTATGCAGATCCTTTGACATTACCCCCATGTATTGCCACTCGCTGATTGGTTAATTTGTGTTACACTGAGTGTATGTCCCCAATGAGGTGCCAGGTTGGTCAGTAATCTCTGGGAAAGATGTTTTACTCAGCATGATCTACTGATCATTTGCTTCATTCTGTATCATTTGTTATGTTGTGGGGACTTTCTTCAATTGTTGTTCTTCTTGATGGGAAAAATAAAGTTCTTCTTGCACATTAAAACAAAATAATAAAGTATCATTATAGGAGCCATTGGTTGTATGGTAATAGTGTAATAGACGCATTATCAATTTAAACGTAACTATTGGGATTTTTACATTCCTTCCCCCTCCACTTACTATCGGATATTTGTGCTTTTTACAGGATCATTGATAATATGCCAGTGACCTGGTGCTATGAAGTAGAAGAAGGTCAGAAATACTGCAGTCCAGGATTCCCGATAGGGTGTGCTGTCACCTCAGACGGAAGAGTGAAAGATGCATGCGTCATCAATGTAAGTTAACTCATAACAAAATAAAGATGCTGAAAATAGTGAAAGTGCAAAAATATAACCTGCAATACCTTTCTACCTTGTCATTGTGCTTATGTATCAACTTCATGCATGCTGTAAATTCAGTCTGCTTTCCTTTGTGTAGTTGCTGGTCTGGCTGTAAATGTACTTGGTGACAGCGTATAGTCCTTCCCACTAACTAATGAAGTCTGCTGCAACCTTGTTTTGTTCTCCCTATTATTTTTCTTGTTTGCTGCTTATTACATGCATTACTTTTGTGCATTGAATATTTGTGTTGTTACCTAGGTGTTGCTGCATATAGAAATGCATTTGCCCTCACTTAATTGTAGTAAAGCTATTATTGTAAGCCATACAGGACAACCCATTAAGACCTCTTTGAGGGGATGTAGTTATGTGACCACCGGTCACAACACCTCCCCCTACATCCCATCCCCTGAGAATCCAGACAGTCGACATGCAGACTAGCAGGAACTATTCCCACCCATATAGTGGGAATAGAACCTGCTGCCGCCACCGAATCCGACCCTCGAGCACCTGAAAAAGTGGTTATGTTTGTTAGAATGAATAGAGAACATTACCCACGTGAGAGGTCTTGTTACCTTGCTTATTGAACCACCCTCATATTTTGGATATGGGAGACTCAACCTGTACTACTAATGACATGTTCTCGTTTATAAGTGTTCCCCTTTAATAGGGATCATGTTACTTAATTTGTTTCATTGTAAAATAAGAAAAAATAGCCTAGTCTCACGTACTGTTTTGTGTTGGGTAGTGTTGTATGCAAACAAGCAGGAGTATTTATCAATGCTGTATTCCTGTCTGGATCCAAAAGGTCCTTTTTAGATGTGTAAAATGAACCATTGGTTAGATGAACTCTTCTTATTAGCGTTAGCGTCATCCGTGTCACAGGGGATTCATACAGTAGTGCCAATAACTTGCTGAGCTGCATGGGGAGATATGGCTAAGTAAGTTAAGATGTCATTTGTGAGCGCTGCTGGTTTTTGTTCTGTTAAACCGAACTATCCAAATTTAAGTAACACACCTCAGAATAGAAGATGTAAGTCCGTGCTCAAAAATACATTGTTCAGTGTTTACTTGTGTTGATACTTTATTAGCATTGTAAGAATCTTCAGTGGTTTTCTTTTGCCCTGTGATCATAAGACAATGTCTATCATTTCAGTCTGAATTTAACAAGAAAGATACATTTTACCTCTTCAACCATGTTGATATAACAATCACCTATCACAGTGGTAAAGAAGAAAATTGGGATGGTGCACGACTGGTTACTGCAAGACTTGAGCCAAAAAGGTAATCTTCCTTTTTTGTTTTCTCTGATTTGCTACGCCACTGTAAGTAAAGTATTTGGGGAATAAAATAAATAAATATATTTTTTTAAGGGGTTCAGTATTAAAAACCTTCCAAGCTGCAAGGTCAAGCTATGGATCTCTTTCCAGCTAGTGGTATCCAAAACGGGTGTAGTATGGTATGCCGGCAGTCGGGCTCCCAGCGACCAGAATACCGGCGCCGGGAGCCCGACTGCAGGCATACCGACAGTGTGGCGAGCGCAAATGAGCCCCTTGCGGGCTCGCCGCGCTGCGGGCACGGTGGCACGCTACACACGCTATTTTATTCTCCCTCCAGGGGGGTCGTGGACCCCCACGAGGAAGAATAAGTGTCAGTATGCCGGCGCCGGTATACTGTGCGCCGGGATCCCGACAGCCGGTATACTGAAGACCACCCATCCAAAACATGTTGTTGCTGCCAGAACAGTTTTCAGTGCTTTCGCTTTAAGCTTTTGCAGGTGAGAGCAGAAATGCTACTGTGTTTACTATTACGCATACAGCGCGAGCTTCCGGCAACAGCTGGCATTTAATTCACCCTGAACCGTAGTGGTTTGATTTAAGAGTACATTTTAATTCAAGATTAATACCGGAGGTTAAAGGAAAAAAATAGAACACTGCACCTTTGTGGATGATACAGTATCCTGAAGGTTTAAAGTGCACAGCAGAGAACTGACATAGCTGGATTCTAAATATTCTGTTTGGCATAATTATATTCTCCTAACTGAAGCAGACCCACAGTCTGCAAGAAAATAGAAAATAGTTTTCTCCTACGTCCAAGAGGATGCTGGGGACACTTCAAGAACCATGGCGTATAGACAGGATCCGCAGGAGACATGGGCACTTTAAGACTTTAAAAGGGGTGTGAACTGGCTCCTCCCCCTATGCCCCTCCTCCAGACTCCAGGTAGATTCTGTGCCCAGTGAGACTGGATGCACTCTGAGGAGCTCTCCTGAGTTTCTCTGAAAGACTTTTGTTAGGGTTTATTATTTTCAGGGAGAACTGCTGGCAACAGTCTCCCTGCTTCGTGGGACTTAGGGGAGAGAAGCAGACCTACTTCTGGTAGTTTCAAGGCTTTGCTTATTTGGCTACAGGACACCATTATCTCCTGAGGGTCTGAACGCTAGGTACGCTTAGATGCTCATTCCCAGAGCCTGCCGTCACCCCCTTTACAGAGCCAGAAGTCAGAAGACAGGTGAGTAGAAGAAGATCTGAAGACTTCAGTGACTGCTTTGAGGTACCGCACAGCGGCCGCGCTGCGCACCATGCTCCCTCACACAGACGGCACTACAGGTTGCAGGGCACGGTGGGGGGTGCCCTGGGCAGCATAATAATCCTCAATATGGACTGGCAATGTGGTTTTTAAGTGCCTAGGCACTAAATCCGAACCCCCGCCAGGATAAATATTTTTTTTAAATAGCAGGGTTGAAGCGCTTCATTAAGAGGGCGGGACTTAGCCCTCACAGCTCTCATCAGCGCCAGTTATTTTGGTGCTGTATATGTAATTATAAAAGCGCTAACGGATCTGAGGCTTTATATAAGGGATTTCAGAACCAGGATAAGCGCTGTGTTGTGAGCTGGCAAACTCCCTCTGCGTTTCTCCGACAGGCTTTACTGTGGGTCTGTCCCCTATATGCCCAGTGTGTTTGGGTGTCGGTACATGTGTGTCGGCATGTCTGAGGCTGAGTGCTCTTCCCAGGAGGAGACTGGATTAGGGAAAGAAATGGCTGTGGGAGTGATTCTGTCTGCACCGCCGACTCCTGATTGGGTAAATGTTTTGAGTGCTTTGAATGCGAATGTGGCTTTGTTAAATAAGAGATTAGATAAATCTGAGTCTCAGAGCCAGGCATGGAAAATATCCGTGGAGGATGTGTTGTCACAAGTTCAGACCCCCTCGGGGTCACAAAAGCGTTCATTTACCCAGTTAGCAGATACAGATACCGACACGGACTCTGACTCCAGTGTCGACTATAGTGATGCCAGATTAAATCCAAAACTGGCTAAAAGCATTCAGTACATAATTGTGACGATAACAGACGTGTTAACATATCACGGAGGAACCTGCTGTTCCTGATACAAGGGTCTGTATGTCTAAAGGAAAGAAACCTGAGGTAACGTTTCCTCCCTCTCATGAACTGAATGCTCTTTTTGAAAAGTTTTGGGAAAATCCTGACAAGAAGTTTCAGATTCCCAAGAGAATTCCGGTGGCATATCCGTTCCCCTCTGGGGATAGGGAAAAGTGGGAGTCACCCCCCACTGTGGACAAAGCCCTATCACGACTGTCCAAAAAGGTAGCGCTTCCGTCCCCTGACACGGCAGACCTAAAGGAACCTGCGGATCGTAAGCAGGAAAATACATTGAAATCCATTTATGTCACTACGGGTACGCTGCTCAGACCTGCCGTTGCATCGGCGTGGGTGAGTAGCGCTATTGAAAAATGGGCAGATAATTTGTCATCTGAGATAGATACCCTGGATAGGGATAGCATTCTTTTGACGCTGGGTTATATCAGGGACACTGCAGCCTACCTAAAGGAAGCTGCGAGGAATATTGGCCTTTTGGGATCAAGGGCCAATGCCATGGCAGTCTCAGCTAGGAGAGCATTGGGGGTCATTCCGAGTTCACTCGCTAGCAGATTTTAGCAGCCTTGCACACGCTAGGCCGCCGCCCTCTGGGAGTGTATCTTAGTTTAGCAGAATTGCGAACGGAAGATTAGCAGAATTGCGAATAGAAATTTCTTAGCAGTTTCTGAGTAGCTCCAGAACTACTCACAGATTGCGATCAGCTCAGGCCGTTTCGTTCCTGGTTTGACGTCACAAACACGCCCTGCGTTCGGCCAGACACTCCCGCGTTTTTCCCTGTCACGCCTGCGTTTTTCCGCACACTCCCAGAAAACGGCCAGTTTCCGCCCAGAAACACCCACTTCCTGTCAATCACACTCCGATCACTTCAACGATGAAAAATCTTCGTTCGGACGTGAGTAAATCTACTAAGTTTTGAGCTAAAATACTAACCGCATGCGCACTGCGCACCATGCTCATTTTTGTCTTAATCGCTCCGTTGCGAAAATCGGCAACGAGCGAACAACTCGGAATGACCCCCGTTGTGCGTTCATCAATGGAATGCTGATGCTGACTCTAAGAAGGCGATGGAGTCTCTGCCGTATAAAGGTGGTGTCTTGTTTGGTGACGGCCTCGCTGACCTGGTATCTACGGCTACCGCGGGTAAGTCATCCCTTTTACCTTTTATGTTCCTACACAACAAAAGAAACCGCACCACTATCAGATGCAGTCCTTTCGGCACAATAAATTCAAAAAAGGGCGAGGGTCTTCCTTCCTTGCTTCTAGAGGAAGAGAAAAGGGAAAGAGGTCACCAGCTGTGGCAAGTTCCCAAGAGCAGAAGTCCTCTCCATCTTTTGCCAAATCCACCGCATGACACTGGGGCTTCTCTGCGGGGGTCCGCACCGGTGGGGACACATCTCAAACTCTTCAGTCAGTTCTGGGCTCATTCGGCCCTAGACCCATGGGTTTTGGAAATAGTGTCCCAGGGGTACAAGCTAGAGTTTCAAGACGTTCCCCCTCACCGACTTTTCAAATCTGCCTTACCAGCTTCTCCTCCAGACAGGGAGGTGGTATGCGAAGCAATACGGAAATTGTGTCAAAATCAAGTCATTGTCTGGGTTCCTTTGTCACAACAGAGAGAAGGCTTCTATTCGAGCCTGTTCGTGGTCCCGAAGCCAGACGGCTCAGTCAGACCGATCCTGAACCTCAAATCCCTCAATTTCTACCTACGGAAATTCAAATTCAAGATGGCATCCCTCCGGGCAGTGATATCCAGTCTGGAGGAGGGGGATTTTATGGTGTCGGTAGACATAAAGGATGCCTATTTGCATGTTCCCATTTTTCCTCCACATCAGGCTTACCTGAGACCTGAGGTTTGCAGTGCAGGATTGCCATTATCAGTTTGACGTTGCCGTTTGGTCTGTCCACGGCTCCGAGAATTTTCACCAAAGGAATGGTGGAAATGATGATTCTCTTGCGCAAGCAAGGAGTCAAAATTATCCCGTACTTGGACGATCTCCTGATAAAAGCGAGGTCCAAGGAACAATTACTGCAGAACATTACGCTCTCCCTGACAATTCTGCAACAACAAGGTTGGCTCCTAAACTTGCCAAAATCACCGTTGGTTCCGACGAAACGTCTGTCGTTCTTGGGAATGATTCTGGACACGGAATTGCAGAGAGTTTTTCTTCCAGTGGAAAAGGCTCTAGAAATTCATTACCTAGTCAAACAGATTCTGAAACCAGCAAGAGTTTCAATGCATCAATGCATACGGTTGCTGGGGAAGATGGTGGCGGCCTACGAGGCCATTCAGTTTGGCAGATTCCATGCCAGAGTGTTTCAGTGGGACCTGTTGGACAGATAATCCTGTCTTCCAAGACCAGAATCTCACTCCTGTGGGGGACTGCACAGCTCTCACCTCCTAAAGGGACGCATGTTTGGGATCCAGGACTTGATCCTTGTGACCACAGATGCGAGTCTCCGAGGCTGGGGTGCAGTCACACGAGGGGAAAACTTCCAGGGAAAATGGTCAAGCCAGGAAGCTTGTCTACACATAAACATTCTGGAATTAAGGGCCATTTATAACGGCCTTCTACAAGCGGAACGTCTTCTTCGCGATCTGCCCGTCCTGACTCAGTCGGACAACATAACAGCAGTGGCGTACATAAACCGCCAGGGTGGAACGAATAGCAGAGCGGCAATGGCAGAGGCCACAAAAGTTTTCCACTTGGCGGAAAGATATGTAAGCGCTCTGTCAGCGGTCTTCATTCCAGGTGTGGACAACTGGGAAGCAGACTTCCTCAGCAGACACGATCTCCATCAATGAGAGTGGGGTCTTCATCAAGAGGTCTTTGCAGAAGTGACAAGTAGTTGGGGAATTCCTCAAATAGACATGATGGCGTCTCGCCTCAACAAGAAACTTCCGAGATATTATTCCAAGTCGAGGGACCCTCAAGCAATAGCGGTGGACGCCCTAGTGACACCGTGGGTGTTTCAGTCGGTATATGTGTTCCCTCCAATTCCACTTATTCCAAAAGTGATAAAGATCATAAGTAGAACAAGGGTTCATGCAATCCTCATTGTTCCAGACTGGCCAAGGAGGGCCTGGTATCCAGATCATCAGGAATTGCTCGTAGGAGATCCTTGGCCTCTACGAGAGGATCTGTTACAGCAGGGGCCGTGCGTGTACCAAGACTTACTGCAGCTTCGTTTGACGGTTTGGAGGTTGAACGCCGGATCCTAGCCCGAAAGGGTATTCCCAGTGAAGTCATTCCCACACTTCTTCAGGCTAAAAAAGAAGTAACGGCAAAACATTATCACAGTATTTGGAGAAAATATGTTTCTAGGTGTGAATCCAAGAAAGCTCCTACAGATGAATTTCAGCTGGGCCGTTATCTCCATTTTCTGCAAGCAGGTGTGGATGCGGGCTTAAAATTAGGCTCAATTAAAGTACAAATTGCGTCCTTGTCAATTTTCTTTCAAAAAGAATTGGCCTCCCTTCCGGAAGTTCAGACTTTTGTGAAAGGCGTGCTGCACATCCAACCTCCCTTTGTGCCCCCAGTGGCACCATGGGATCTTAACGTGGTGTTGTAGTTCCTGCAGTCTCATTGGTTTGAACCTTTAAGTAAGGTAGAGTTTAAATTTGTCTCTTGGAAAGTGATTATGCTGTTGGCTTTGGCCTCTGCAAGGCGGGTGTCTGAATTAGCGGCTTTGTCTCACAAGAGCCCCTATTTCTCTGACGTCCTAGTGGATGCTGGGAACTCCGTAAGGACCATGCTGGGAACTCCGTAAGGACCATGGGGAATAGCGGGCTCCGAAGGAGGCTGGGCACTCTAGAAAGATTTATGACTACCTGGTGTGCACTGGCTCCTCCCACTATGACCCTCCTCCAAGCCTCAGTTAGATCTTGTGCCCGGCCGAGGTTGGATGCACACTAGGGGCTCTCCTGAGCCCTTAGAAAGAAAGTATAGATTTAGGTTTTTTATTTTCAGTGAGACCTGCTGGCAACAGGCTCACTGCAGCGAGGGACTAAGGGGAGAAGAAGCGAACTCGCCTGCTTGCAGCCGGATTGGGCTTCTTAGGCTACTGGACACCATTAGCTCCAGAGGGATCGACCGCATGCCCAGTCCTTGGTGTTCGGTCCCGGAGCCGCGCCGCCGTCCCCCTTACAGAGCCAGAAGCAAGAAGAGGTCCGGAAAAACGGCGGCAGAAGACATCAGTCTTCACCAAGGTAGCGGACAGCACTGCAGCTGTGCGCCATTGCTCCTCATACACACTTCACACTCCGGTCACTGAGGGTGCAGGGCGCTTGGGGGGGCGCCCTGAGCAGCAATAAAAACACCTTGGCTGGCAAAAATACCACAATATATAGCCCCAGAGGCTATATATGTGGTAAATACCCCTGCCAGAATCCAGAAAAAAGCGGGAGAATAGGCAGCGGAAAAGGGGCGGAGCTATCTCCCTCAGACACACTGGCGCCATTTTCTCTTCACAGTGCAACTGGAAGAAAGCTCCCCAGGCTCTCCCCTGTAGTTTTCAGGCTCAAAGGGTAAAAAAGAGAGGGGGGGGCACTAAATTTAGGCGCAATATTGTATATACAAGCAGCTATGGGGGAAAATTCACTCAGTTATAGTGTTAATCCCCTCATTATATAGCGCTCTGGTGTGTGCTGGCATACTCTCTCTCTGTCTCCCCAAAGGGCTTTGTGGGTCCTGTCCTCAGTCAGAGCATTCCCTGTGTGTGTGCGGTGTGTCGGTACAGCTGTGTCGACATGTTTGAGGAGGAGGCTTATATAGTGACGGAGCAGATGCCGATAAATGTGATGTCGCCCCCTGTGGGGCCGACACCAGAGTGGATGGTTAGGTAAAAGGTATTAACCGACAGTGTCAACTCCTTACATAAAAGGGTGGATGACGTAACAGCTGTGGGACAGCCGGCTTCTCAGCCCGTGCCTGCCCAGGCGTCTCAAAGGCCATCAGGGGCTCAAAAACGCCCGCTTATTCAGATGGCAGACACAGATGTCGACACAGAGTCTGACTCCAGTGTCGACAAGGTTGAGACATATACACAATCCACTAGGAACGTCCGTGACTTGATCCCGGCAATAAAAATGTGTTACACATTTCTGACATTAACCTCTAAAAATGGGGTTTTTATGTTTGGGGAGAAAAAGCAGGCAGTGTTTTGTTCCCCCATCAGATGAATGAATGAAGTGTGTGAAAAGCGTGGGTTCCCCCTAATAAGAAACTGGTAATTTCTAAAAAGTTACTGATGGCGTACCTTTTCCCGCCAGAGGATAAGTTACGCTGGGAGATATCCCCTAGGGTGGATAAGGCGCTCACACGGTTGTCCAAATAGGTGGCACTGCCGTTTTAGGAACGGCCACTTTGAAGGTACCTGTTGATAAAAAGCAGGAGGCTATCCTGAAGTCTGTATTTACACACTCAGGTACTAGACTGAAACCTGCAGAGCGTGCTGCTGCAGCGTGGTCGGTGACCCTGTCAAACATACTAGTTTGCTAACATGAGAACATATTAAAGACGTCGTCTTATATATGAGGGATGCACAGAGGGATATTTTGCCGGCTGGCATCCAAAATGAATGTAATGTCCATTCTGTCAGGAGGGTATTAGAGACCTGTCACTGGACAGGTGATGCTGACCTTAAAAGGCGCATAGAGATTCTGCCTTATAAGGGTGAGGAATTATTTGGGGATGGTCTCTGGGACCTCGTATCCGCAGCAACAGCTGGGAAGAAATATTTTTACCTCAGTTTTCCTCACAGACTAAGAAAGCACTGTATTATCAGGTACAGTCCTTTCGGCTTCAGAAAAGCAAGCGGGTCAAAGGCGCTTCCTTTCTGTACAAAGACAAGGGAAGAGGGAAAAAGCTGCACCAGTCAGCCTGTTCCCAGAATCATAATTCTTCTCTCGCTTCCTCTGAATCCACAGCATGACGCGGGGGCTCCACAGGTGTAGCCAGGTACAGTGGGGGGCCGTCTCAAAAGTTTCAGCGATCAGTGGGCTCGCTCACAGGGGGATCCCTGTTTCATTCAAGTAGTATTTCAGGGGTACAAGCTGGAATTCGAGATGTCTTCCCCCCCGCCGTTTCCTCAAATATGCCTTGCCGACAACTCCCTCAGGCAGGGAGGCTGTGCTAGAGGCAATTAATAAGCTGTAATACTTAAGGTGCCCCTACTTCAACAAGGACGGGGTTACTATTCCACACGGTTGGGGTACCCAAACCGCATGGTTCGGTGTGACCCTTCTTTACATTTAAAATCCTTGAACACATGCATAAAAAATTCAAGTTCAAGATGGAATCGCTCAGGGCGGTTATTGCAAGCCTGGACGAGGGGGATTACATGGTATCCCGGGACATCAAGGATGCTTACCTGCATGTCCCTATTTACTATCCTCGTCAGGAGTACCTCAGATTTGTGGTACAGGATTACCATTACCAAGTCCAGACTCTGCCGTTTGGACTGTACATGGCACCGAGGGTGTTACCAAGGTAATGGCCGGAATGATGATACTCCTTCTAAAAAGGTGGAGTTTTAATTATCCCGTACTTGGACAATCTCCTTATAAGGGCGAGGTCCAAGGAGCAGTTGCTAGTCGGGGTAGCACTATTTTGGAAAGTGCTACAACAGCACGGTTGGATTCTAAACCGTCCAGAGTCACAGCTGGTTCCTACGACACGTCTACTGTTCCTGGGGATGGTTCTGGACACAGACCAGAAATAAGTGTTTCTCCCGGTGGAGAAAGCCAAGGAGCTGTCATCTCTAGTCAGAGACCTCCTGAAGCCAAAACTTATTGCATCATTGCACGCGAGTCCTGGGAAAAACGTTAGCTTCCTACGAAGCAATCCCATTCGGCAGGTTCCATGCAAGAACTTTTCAGGGGGACCTGTTGGACAAGTGGTCCGGGTCGCATCTTCAGATGCATTAGGCTGATAACCCTGTCTCCAAGGACCAGGGTATCTCTACTGTAGTGGCTGCAGAGTGCCCATCTTCAAGAGGGCCGCAGGTTCGACATACAGGACTAGGTCCTAGTGACCATGGATGCCAGCCTTTGAGGCTGGGGGGCAGTCACACAGGGAAGAAACTTCCAGGGACTTTGGTCAAGTCAGGTGACTTTCCTACATAAATATTCTGGAACAGAGGGCCATTTACAATGCCCTGAGTCAGGCAAGGCCTCTGCTTCAAAACCAGCCGGTCCTGATCCAATCAGGCAACATCACGGCAGTCGCCCATGTAAACCAACAGGGCGGCACAGGAAGCAGGATGGCGATGGCAGAAGCCACAAGGATTCTCCGATGGGCGGAAAATCATGTGTTAGCACTGTCAGCAGTGTTCATTCCCGGAGTGGACAACTCGGAAGCAGATCTTCTCAGCAGACACGACTTCCACCCGAGAGTGTGGGGACTTCATCCAGAAGTCTTCCAAAGAATTGTACACCATTGGGAAAGGCCACAGGTGGACATGATGGCGTCCCGCCTCAACAAAAAGCTATAAAAGATATTGCGCCAGGTCAAGGGACCTTCAGGCGATAGCTGTGGACGCTCTGGTAACACCGTGGGTGTACCAGTCGTTTTATGTGTTCCCCCCTCTGCCTCTCATACCAAAGGTACTGAGAATAATAAGAAGGCGAGGAGTAAGAACAATACTCGTGGTTCCGGATTGGCCAAGAAGAGCCTGGTACCCAGAACTTCAAGAAAATGTATCAGAGGACCCATGGCCTCTGCCGCTCAGACAGGACCTGCTGCAGCAGGGGCCCTGTCTGTTCCAAGACTTACCGCGGCTACGTTTTGATGGCATGGCGGTTGAACGCCGGATCCTAAAGGAAAAGGGCATTCCGGAGGAAGTCATTCCTACGCTGATTCAAGCCAGGAAAGATGTAACTGCAAAACATTATCACCGCATATGGCGGAAATATGTTGCTTGGTGTGAGGCCAAAAAAGGCCCCAACAGAGGAATTTCAACTAGGTCGATTTCTGCATTTCCTACAAGCAGGAGTGTCTATGGGCCTAAAATTAGGCTCCATTAAGATACAGATCTCGGCTCTGTCGATTTTCTTCCAGAAAGCATTAGCTTCAGTACCTGAAGTTCAGACATTGTAAAAGGAGTGCTGCATATTCAGCCCCCGGTTGTGCCTCCAGTGGCACCTTGGGATCTCAACGTGGTGTTGAGTTTCTTAAAATCACATTGGTTTGAACCACTAAAAACCGTGGATCTAAAATATCTCACGTTGAAAGTGGTCATGTTATTGGCCTTGGTTTCGGCCAGGCGTGTATCAGAATTGGCGGCTTTGTCATATAAAAGTCCTTATCTGATTTTCCATATGGATAGGGCAGAATTGAGGACTCGTCCCCAGTTTCTCCCTAGGGTGGTATCAGTTTTTCACTTGAACCAACCTATTGTGGTGCCTGCGGCTACTAGGGACTTGGAGGATTCCAAGTTACTGGACGTAGTCAGGGCCTTGAAAAATTATGTTTCCAGGACGGCTAGAGTCAGAAAAATCGACTCGCTATTTATCCTGTATGCACCCAACAGGCTGGGTGCTCCTGCTTCTAAGCAGACTATCGCTCGCTGGATCTGTGACACGATTCAGCAGGCGCATTCTGCGGCTGGACTGCCGCATCTTAAATCAGTAAAAGCCCATTCCACAGGGAAGGTGGGCTCATCTTGGGCGGCTGCCCGAGGGGTCTCGGCTTTACAACTTTGCCGAGCTGTTACTTGGTCAGGGGCAAACACGTTTGCAAAATTCTACAAAATTGATACCCTGGCTGAGGAGGACCTGGAGTTCTCTCATTCGGTGCTGCAGAGTCACCCGCACTCTCCCGCCCGTTTGGGAGCTTTGGTATAATCCCCATGGTCCTTACGGAGTTCCCAGCATCCACTAGGACGTCAGAGAAAATAAGATTTTACTCACCGGTAAATCTATTTCTCGTAGTCCGTAGTGGATGCTGGGCGCCCATCCCAAGTGCGGATTGTCTGCAATACTTGTATATAGTTATTGCCTAACTAAAGGGTTATTGTTGAGCCATCTGTTGAGAGGCTCAGTTATATTCATACTGTTAACTGGGTATAGTATCACGAGTTATACGGTGTGATTGGTGTGGCTGGTATGAGTCTTACCCGGGATTCAAAATCCTTCCTTATTATGTCAGCTCGTCCGGGCACAGTGTCCTAACTGAGGCTTGGAGGAGGGTCATAGTGGGAGGAGCCAGTGCACACCAGGTAGTCATAAATCTTTCTAGAGTGCCCAGCCTCCTTCGGAGCCCGCTATTCCCCATGGTCCTTACGGAGTTCCCAGCATGGTCCTTACGGAGTTCCCAGCATCCACTACGGACTACGAGAAATAGATTTACCGGTGAGTAAAATCTTATTTTGATCTTCCATGAAGATAGAGCAGAGTTGAGAACTCGTCAGCAATTTCTGCCGAAAGTGGTGTCATCGTTTCACATGAACCAACCTATTGTGGTGCCAGTGGCTACTGACGCCTTAGCGGAATCGAAGTCTCTAGATGTGGTCAGAGCTTTGAAAATGTATGTAGCCAGAATGGCTCAGATTAGGAAAACGGAGGCTCTGTTTGTCCTGTATGATCCCAACAAGATTGGGGCTCCTGCTTCCAAGCAGACTATTGCACGCTGGATCTGTAATATGATTCAGCAAGCTCATTCTACGGCTGGATTGCAGTTACCGAAATCGGTGAAGGCCCATTCTACCAGAAAGGTGGGCTCATCCTGGGCGGCTGCCAGGGGGGTCTCTGCATTACAGCTTTGCCGAGCAACTACTTGGTCGGGTTTAAACACTTTTGCAAAGTTTTACAAGTTTGATACCCTGGCTAAGGAGGACCTCTTGTTTGGTCAATCGGTGCTGCAGAGTCATCCGCACTCTCCCGCCCATTCTTGAGTTGTGTAGTCCAATGATCCAAATATGTACGATAGTTTAGAACGAAGACAAGGCAAAAGAGATTAAAAAAAAAAAAGCAAAATGAGTATCAAAACGAATGATGATGTTAGTTGCTAATTACCATAATCAAAGTAATACGTTTTAGGTCCAATAGGAAAGGGGCAATGTAGCGTAAGGAAATAACAATCCTATTTATTTATGTGACAGCTGCTAAAGGCCCTGAAATACAGGGTGATATATACACAATATGAGGGCACAAAGGGGAGTAACTGCAGACATTAACGAATGACAGTGTTGCGCATCAAAATCTTTTACATTGTGATAGGGAATATAGATTGTAAGCTCCACTGGGGCAGGTACTGATGTGAATGGCCAAATATTCTCTGTAAAGCGCTGCAGAATATTTGTGCGCTATATAAATAAATGGAAATAAATAAATTACGTTTTGGTAAAGTAGTGCAGAACAAGAAGACAGTTCACCAGGGCATAAACAAACCATTTTGTTGTTTTTTGTATTTTTTTATATTGCACTTTTTAAACCTTTGTTTCAACATAACTGCCGCAAGGATAGTGACCTGGTACGTTCCAATCCTGCTTATTTGATATTGAAAGACCAGTTGTCCACTCACACACTTCTAAATCTTTGAACACATTTTAGTAAATGACCAATATATTGTGAGCCTGTTGGCAGGTGTGTATCCCTGATATGTCTGTGAACTTCATCGTTCACAGACATATTGCGTCGGTCCAGCCAATGTATGATATTTCAGCGCATCTGGCTGTGTGTATGGGCGGGCAGCACTTGCTGTATGGACCACTGGTAATTGACATGTCAACTGGGTGGGCACATTTAAATGACCGCCCAGTTGTAACATCAGGCACAACACATCGGGTGTATGCAGCTGCAAATTGTTAGAAATGTCGTGGGTTGGCCAAACCCAGGTTTGTAACCAGTTAAATTCAGGGAGAGAGCCGACTCCATTGGTACAGTAGAATACACCTTGTTCTGTTGCATTAAGCAGTATATAGAACAGCTGGATTTCAAGGCGACAGAAATGTTAGTCATTTGCAAATAATTTTCCCAGTTGAAATCGTGTTTTTTTTTCTTTTCTTTAAATGGATGGGACAGTATCTTGCAAATAATGTCTTTATTTCCCTATAGTTATAAACACACAGATGAAAAGTCCTTAAAATGTGAAGGCAGCCCAATGGAAATACCCAAAGATTTAAATAGCAAATTGGATGTCATCTACACATACTCTGTGACATTTCAGGTAAGCTGTTCGGATAATTCAGATAAGGTTCCTCATGTTCTTATACATGCAGCTGTGTTTCCTGACAGCATGGAGGATTTCAGCAGGAAGACCAGTGATCTAGACCTTTTCCATAATGCCAAAGAGCACTTACTAATATATCTTTCTGTGGCCAGCTGTAGACTAAATTGGACCTGCCATGAGGTCCTTTAATGCTATTTTTTGTGTTTCACCACATGTTGCTTTGTGCTTCATGTAGTAAAAGGGCGAGGGGAGAATTGGCACAAAAGAGGGTGCACCAAGGAGCAAGCATTTATCAGTTCTCTATTCTTTCCGCAGGCCAGCTTCCACCAGCCACACAGTAGTGCAGCTATTATCTGTAGAGTTACACAGTGCCAACTAGAACTTCACTCGCTCCATAACCAGCTTCCTCTACATGTTCTCCTGCTGTGTGGGTTGTAGGAATGCTCTGAGAATGCATAGCACTCTGTAAAGAAGTGCCCTATTCCAGAAAAATAAGGGGGGGGATCGTTTTTCCTATTTTGCAAGTGAGGCATACTAGAGAGCCGGGTGACCAGCTTTACAGGCCTGTACTTTGTTGATCTGAAGTGGCTTGCTCTGTGTACAGATCTACACCTGTTCTTTAAGGTATATAGGGGCAGATGTATTAACCTGCAAAAGGCATAAGGAAGTGATAAACCAGTGATATGTGCAAGGTGATAAATACACCTGCCAATCAGCTCCAATATGTAAATTAATAGTTAGGATCTGATTGGCTGGTACCTTTGTCACCTTGCACATATCACTGGTTTATCACTTCCTTATGCCTTCTCCAGGTTAATACATCTGCCCCATAGTGTTCATGCATTATGAGAATATACAGTAGTCTCTCTTACAAGGGTTCAGAAGAAGAGGGATAAGAGCAGAGTAGTAAAAAATGGCTTTAGCTTTATGAAGTACAAGGTGAATATTATTATTTGTTAATTTTTCACATGACTTAAATTCTTCATATACTCCTGATTGTATATTTGCAAATGATGAACAGCATGCTGTTTTTCATGGCCCTAGATGGAGTTTACTGGTTCCTTGCAGGGCCTTCAGATTGTGCAGTGTTTTATAAAACGTCATCTCTTATTATTGTGGCCGTTGTCCCAACTTTATCCCATGAGTTGAACCGGCACAAAGAGGTCAAATAGCCGGTTAGTCCATGAGTGGCTGGTCTTCCACATCGGATAGTGAGAAGTCCTCCCCATACAGTAACATTGTTGTTCTTCATAAATGCATAGTGCTGATAAGAATGTTGGTCAGTTGCAGAGTTATTTTGCCTATAAAGTTAATAATAAACGCCATTTATCATTTATTTTAGGAAAATAATACCATTACGTGGGCATCTCGCTGGGATTATATTTTGGAATCCATGCCGCATACAAATATTCAGTGGTTCAGGTAAGCCAGTGGGCAAAACATGCATGGATTACCAGTTTTTTACTTTCAGCATCTTCATTATGTGATATATACACTGCTCAAAAAAATAAAGGGAACACTTAAACAACACAGTGTAACTCCAAGTCAATCACACTTCTGTGAAATCAAACTGTCCACATGCTGTTGTGCAAATGGAATAGATAACAGGTGGAAATTATAGGCAATTAGCAAGACACCCCCTATAAAGGAGTTGTTCTGCAGGTGGTGACCACAGACCACTTCTCAGCTCCTATGCTTTCTGGCTGATGTTTTGGTCACTTTTGAAAGCTGGCGGTGCTTTCACTCTAGTGGTAGCATGAGACGGAGTCTACAACCCACACAAGTGGCTCAGGTAGTGCAGCTCATCCAGGATGGCACATCAATGCGAGCTGTGGCAAGAAGGTTTGCTGTGTCTGTCAGCGTAGTGTCCAGAGCATGGAGGCGCTACCAGGAGACAGGCCAGTACATTAGGAGACGTGGAGGAGGCCGTAGGAGGGCAACAACCCAGCAGCAGGACCGCTACCTCCGCCTTTGTGCAAGGAGGAACAGGAGGAGCACTGCCAGAGCCCTGCAAAATGACCTCCAGCAAGCCACAAATGTGCATGTGTCTACTCAAACGATCAGAAACGGACTCCATGAGGGTGGTATGAGGGCCCGACGTCCACAGGTGGGGGTTGTGCTTACAGCCCAACACCGTGCAGGACGTTTGGCATTTGCCAGAGAACACCAAGATTGGCAAATTCGCCACTGGCGCCCTGTGCTCTTCACAGATGAAAGCAGGTTCTCACTGAGCACATGTGACAGAGTCTGGAGATGCCAAGGAGAACGTTCTGCTGCCTGCCACATCCTCCAGCATGACCGGTTTGGCAGTGGGTCAGTAATGGTGTGGGGTGGCATTTCTTTGGGGGGCCGCACAGCCCTCCATGTGCTCGCCAGAGGTAGCCTGACTGCCATTAGGTACTGAGATGAGATCCTTAGACCACTTGTGAGACCATATGCTGGTGCGGCTGGCCCTGGGTTCCTCCTAATGCAAGACAATGCTAGACCTCATGTGGCTGGAGTGTATCAGCAGTTCTGCAAGACGAAGGCATTGATGATATGGACTGGCCCGCCCGTTCCCCAGACCTGAATCCAATTGAGCACATCTGGGACATCATGTTTCGCTCCATCCACCAACTGTCCAGGAGTTGGCGGATGCTTTAGTCCAGGTCTGGGAGGAGATTCCTCAGGAGACCATCCGCCACCTCATCAGAAGCATGCCCAGGCGTTGTAGGGAGGTCATACAGGCATGTGGAGGCCACACACACTACTGAGCCTCATTTTGACTTGTTTTAAGGACATTACATCAAAGTTGGATCAGCCTGTAGTGTGTTTTTCCACTTTAATTTTGAGGGTGACTCCAAATTCAGACCTCCATGGGTTAATAAATTTGATTTCCATTGATAATTTTTGTGTGATTTTGTCAGCACATTCAACTATGTAAAGAACAAAGTATTTAATAAGAATATTTCATTCATTCAGATCTAGGATGTGTTATTTTAGTGTTCCCATTATTTTTTTGAGCTGTGTATATGTGTGTGTATATGTATAATATATGTGTGTATGTATATGTGTATATATATATATATATATATATATATATGTACGTACGTACATACATACATACATACATACATACTCACATACTCACATACTCACATACTCACATACTCACATACTCACATACTCACATACTCACATACTCACATACTCACATACTCACATACTCACATACTCACACACTCTAACACACTAGGCGGGGGGGTTATGGGATCAATGTGACAACTATATGCATGTGGACATTTTGCTCTTGTCGTGCTAAGTCCATGTCATTCATTTAACAGTATACCTTCTGACCCTGTTGACCTATTGCCTGTAGTCACCTGGTGTTGACTGTCTGTGTACTGTCTATCCTTTAATCCACACCCAGTTACGTTCTCTTTCTGTCAGCCAGTTGTTTATGGACATTTTGTCATTTATTTTCAGTATAATGAACTCTCTTGTAATTGTCCTCTTCCTCTCTGGCATGGTGGCTATGATTATGTTACGGACCCTTCACAAGGATATCGCCAGATACAACCAGATAGATTCTTCTGTAAGTATTCCCTGTCTATGAAAGGCTGCATGTTTGGTTTATAAATGTGGGACCATAAAACATTTCAGAGGAGTAAAAGGCCACAAAACTGGAGGGTGCATGGACCACCATTTCTGCACCTGCTATAATGGATTTTGTTACACTGCGCTGGAAGTTACTTTGGCTTTGTATGCTGAGTTTGTCTATTTTGGAATGTATTTACTGTTTCTTTACTATGACAGTTGTATTTGCCCACTATTTATGTGTGGTGCAAAAAGGAGATTTGGCTCTTGAGGGGTATGTGGATACTGCATTCTGAGTAGAGGGACTCTTATCTATAAAACCGTTTGGTTAAAATACAGTAACATAACTTTCTAAAGGTTAGTTTTATTTTTCCGTTTTATTGTACATAAATTCAAATGTTAGCAGATGTACTGAGTTATCCTTTCTGCATTATTTTTTTGTTTAGGTTGTGGAATCATAAAGGGATGAAAGTTCTGGTTGGTAGGAGATCATAGTCTAAGCTAATGCCTCTAACGTCTTGTGGATACTGGGATAACATTAGTACCACGGGCTATAGATCAGGTCCATTGGAGCCTGGCCCCTTTAAGAAATCATTAGTGTGTGCTGGCTCCTCCCCTTTATGCTTCTCCACCAGACCCTGTTTAGAAAAAATGTGCCCAGGGTGCATTCTTCTGGAGCTCCAGAGTGTTTTCTTCAAACTTTTATTTAGTTTGTAATTTTCAGGCAGCACTGGGACTTGGGGGGAGGGGGGGGAGGGGAACCAACCAACCAACCAACCAACCTTCTATAGGGTTAATGGTTTGTATCCCTGCTGACAGGACACTAAGCTCCTGAGGCACTGTTTCACATACCCCCAGGGTGTGCACACACGGCGACACCCCTAACAGATGCTGAAGTAGACGCGTGCAGTGAGTGATGACACCGGGGTCCCGGTTAGCGCGTCCCCGGTGACAAGTGGATGCATTAAGGTGCGGCGGACACCTGGCTGCGCCCTGCGGTGCACGGTGCAGACCCTAGACTGGCGCTGATGTAAAAGGGGTTTTGAAACTCCTTTTTTACAAATAAACCACACCATGTTTACAGCCAGTATAAACTGTGAGGGACCATGCGCCATTGAGGGGGCAGGGCTTCCCGGAGAGTGGGACCAGAGGCTGAAAGGTGCCATTTCCTGCTGCTGCTGACTGCCAGACTGCCAGGCTGCATGCTGAGGCTGCTCCTCCACATACCCCGCCGAATTACCAATTGTACTGGTACCAGGGGGTTTTATAGAGAGGGGGGAGCATATAAGCGGTGGTGACACTGCTGCCTTGCTCCTTGCCCTCTCTCTCTCTGTAGATGTGTGTATTGGCCTGAGGACGGGGCTTCGGCCTCGAAAACGTTTGTATTTTTCCAATACAATGAAAAATCCTTGACTATTTGAACAGTCTCTGAGTGCCTTCTATACTGTATTTACTATATATATATATATATATATATATATAACATGTGTATTCCTGCACTCACATCAGTACTTTTCACAACAGTAGGGTGCTCCCTAGTGGAAATCTCCCCAAATAGGGTGGATCCACAATATTTAACCAAAAAGTCCAACAATGTGGAGGTGCACTCATCAGGTTCAATCAGTCAACGGTTTTGATTTGTTCACGACAACTTTATTGCAGTATATATTCAGCTCAATTGGTCGACGTTTCGATCCTCATTCGCGGATCTTTCTCAAGACAAGCTTCGATTTTTATACAATTTTTGAAAGCATCTTAAATTGATTACTACAAAAAACAAAAGACAATAGATAGAGTAACTCTCTTATAGGAACAAACACAAAACATTTGTATATAGACTGCCACACTCCAACAATATTAGGATACAAGGGTCTCTCTGACACCCAATGTGATTCAAATGTAATATCACACCTATGTTTATATTAGCCAAGCGTGCTCACCAGTCCCACGTCCAGAAAAATCAACACCAGTGTGTACTAAGGTATTTCTCTTAACCGTATACTGGCTGTGGTAACAAGACAATATCCACTTACTCAGAGAATCAATGTCTCATGTTCAGACAAAAAATGTGCTGTATGATTTGGTCAGACTTAATGCTAACAGGTTTCTGTAGGGGTAAATAAGGCAAAAGGATATATACATATAAATATGCATACATATGTGGATGCATATATACACCCACATAATTACACAACAGCATGTGCATAGCCACATACTCAATTGACTTCAATAAATCCCTCATTCCAATTACCACCAGTGAGACAATTTAAACTGCAATACTTACTCATGTGCTTACTTAGCCACACAACCTCAAGGCAACTCTGACAACCTAGGAGATCACTGCAAGAACAATACACTCAGTTCTTCCTCCAATAGTCTAAAAGATAAAGATCTACCACCTACTCATGCTAATGTAATAGCAGTACTCACCCACACTACAGGAAATGCTGACACGCTCTACAGCCACAACTTTGACTGGCAAAATGACCAGACCTTTATACCCCTTACCCCGGAAGTGCCGGGACGGCCTCAGATATGTCCCCCTCCTCTATTATCTCACCTTTATATGTTCACCCCATACTTGCTTATTACCGTATGGCTGAATAAACTGATGAGTTTGCAGTCAGAACCATCCGCGCTGCTGGAATCAGCTCGGTATAGTTAATTACTTCACAGCGCCGCTGGTGGAACGCATATGCGTTCCACAGCTCGATTGCCGGAAGTGCCTAGTTCATGCGAATGAATTGATAACGGTGGCCGTAATGGGCCAAAACAAGAACTCGTTTTCCTTCTACACACTCTACGAACGTGAGGCTTTGTATTGCCAAGGAAACATACAAGCTAATTCATTCTTCTGGCTCACCTTATAGGGCTCAAAGTGGGAGGGACAATTCAATGTCCATAGAGCATCAGGGAAAAACTAATTTAATACATCATAATGTGCACACTCATGCAATATTGAAGTTGGGGCAATAGTGTTTGTATATATCGGTCCACTGGTCAGTTTATAACGGTGCTATCACAATTGGCTAAAAAATTCCATGATATCCATATAGGCCGGCTCTATATGTAGAGTGTGGCAGTCGAGATTAAACAGACTTAGTTAGACTAAACACTTATTAAAAATATACATACGTATATAAAAAACATAGAAAATACATATATTTACAGAGGTTATGGCGATACAAGGCGAAATACCCAAGCTTCCATATCTCAATAGAAGAAACTACTAAAATATTGAACTCAAGCTACATATACTTGAATAACTAAATGGACCTTATCAGGGTATCTCATATGTTCTACAATTATTAATGTCGGCTTAGGTAAATCAATAATGTGTCGCCAATATCCTCCTAAATGGTATATCCGGTTTGCTAAATCACAGGACACTGTGTTCTGCCTGATATGGAAATTGTTAAATAGATAGCCTTTAAATGAAGGTTCATAAAAAGACATTCATAGCAGAGTGCTCATTAAGGCCTTTGGGTGAGACAGTATTTAGATGTGAAATCCAAAAACTTTCTCTTTTACGTAAAACCAAAGTACGGTCACCCCCATTGGGTAAGGGCGGAACCCAATCAATTAATCTGCATTTTAGATTAGCTACCTGGTGACCTCTTTGTAGGTAATGTCTGGCTACCGGCTTATCTGTGGTGCCTGTTTGTATTGCTGTTCTAATTGACAGCCGATGATTTGCCATCCTTTCCCGAAAGCATCGAGTTGTGAGCCCTACATAACATAGTCCACAGGGACAAGTAAGTATATAGACCACAAAGTCTAGTCTACAATGTAGGTGGTACCTTATCTTAATCTTCTTCCCTGAATGTGGGTGGGGAAAGGTGGCCCCCGTCAGTAGAGATCTACAGGTAGTGCACTTCCCACAGGAGAAGCAACCAGGTTTACTGCTCATAATCTGCAGGAAGTTGCGTTTGATTTCAGGTTCCATAGTAGGCCTCATGAGCATTTGTTTGAGGTTGGGCCCTCTCTTGTATGCCATCATGGGTGGATCCATGTGTGTAAAGGGTAACTTTTGGTCAGTTTTTAATATTGGCCAATGCTTGCGCAATGTCTTACGTGTAAAATGTGCATAATTGTCGAACTTAGTGGTAAAGACCATTCTATTCTCATTGCTGGCTGCCTTTGGCTTAGTCCTACTGTATATTTTTCTGGCTTTACGGAGACTATTACTGATCACTTTAGTTGAATACCCTCTCTGGCTGAATCGCTGTTTCATCTCTACCAGCTGTTCCTCCCTTATATTTCCATCATTGTTAATGCGCATCACTCGTAAGAACTGCGAGATAGGCAAATTGGATTTTAACGATGGGGGGTGAAAACTGCTGGTCAACAATGTAGTGTTTCTATCGGTAGGTTTCCTATAGACTGATGTTACAAATGCTTGATCTACAATGGATACCTGAACATCCAAAAAATGTATTGAGTCATAGGAACTTTCATGGGTGAATTTTACAGGACTCTGAAGTATGTTAATATCGTTCACCATCTCGACAAAAGATTCCTGTGTGTCCTCCCATATGAGGAAGACATCATCAATGAATCTTTTGTAAAAGGATATTTTAGATCCGTATACCGGTAAGATGTATGTCTCCTCAAATTTAGCCATATACAGGTTTGCATATGCAGGCGCCAGGTTAGAGCCCATGGCCGTACCTGATACCTGGAGGAAGTATGAATCCTTATACCTGAAATGGTTCTGACTCAGTACAAGATTGGTGAGTTCCAATACATATTCGGTAGGTACTTCTCCTTCTCGTTTTCCTCTGAGCGTCTCTCTAATGGCTTCTAATCCATCGCTATGTGGTATGATGGTGTACAGCGACTGTACATCCATGGTGGCCAGAAGACACTTGTCTCTGGGGACACCATGTAGTCCAAGTTGATTAAGAAAATCACTCGTATCCCGTATATAACTACGGCATTCACATACATATGGCTGAAGTATATAGTCAACCCACTTAGCTATGGGCTGTAACAGTGAACCCTCAGCCGCTATTATAGGTCGCCCAGGGGGTTTAGTCATTGTTTTATGGATTTTAGGAGTAGTATAGATGATGGGGCATTTGGGTTCTTCTACACTTAAAAATTCAAAAAGATCCTGATCAATCCAATTACTCTCGATGCCTACCTTCAGGCTCAGGTCAATGGTCTTTTTAATCATGGGGATAGGATTCTTGTTAACCCTTTGGTACACATTGGTGTCTGCCAGCTGGCGACATATCTCTTGGTCATACTCTGCCCAGTCCTGTACCACCACGGCTCCTCCCTTATCCGCTGGTCTTATTACAATTGAGGTATCATCTCTCAGATTTTTAAGTGCTGTTCTCTCACCAGGGGTCAGATTGTCATAGAGACGCGTTGGCTTAAAATGTTGTACATCGTTTTCAACCAGTCTGAGGAAAGTCTTCATGCTAGGGTTGTGGGATATAGGATCAAATTTAGAACTTTTTTTAAAAAGTTTCCTATCAACCACTTTAGGTTGACCAGAGAAATGTTCCTTCAGTCTGAGATTTCTCCCAAACCTATATTGGTCAATGGTTCCTTGAAATACTTGATGTGAGAAGGTAGGAACAAACGACAATCCTCTGGCAAGAAGACTGACCTCAGACTGATTGAGGCCTCTATTGGATAAATTGAATACCAGATCTAAGTTTGTTTCCTGCGGCCCCTTCTTTTTACAACCGCCTCTCCGTGTGACTGATCTGTGTTTCGTGAGTTCCCTTGGGCTGGTGGAAGGCCTTTGGGTCCAGTATTTTTGTCTAAAAAATTAGAATTATTACCCCGTTGTACATCAGATAAATCGGTGTCTGAGGTTGATATAGAGGAAACAATATCACGGGAAAATGGGGCTTGCCGACGTTTCCTGAAAAAACGTCCTGATCGATCACCCTGTTGCGTATTACTATTTCCTAACAACCACCTATATACCATGTGATTTTGGTAATCTGCTGTATCTGCAGTTTTTGTCTGAATATCACAGGCGCAAATTACTACCACGTGGCTTCAGGGTTAATAATGTACCTACCATTGGTAGGAACAACCCAGTATTCTGCAGCAGGTGGTGTTCCATCCTAAATAAATGTTCTCTTGATCTTTTAATATTAGTGATAGAAGAGGTGGGAACCGAACTTAAAAAGGTCAAAATAGAGATTGAGCAATTTGAGACTCTCTCTTTATCCACATTACGTGAAGACAAGACCAATAATTGGGTAGACAGACTGCAGACACAAGTCGATACCTACAAGAAGGAACTCACCTCTTTCAAAAGAAAAAAATTAGCTACAGTTACAGCAGATTACCAAAATCACATGGTATATAGGTGGTTGTTAGGAAATAGTAATACGCAACAGGGTGATCGATCAGGACGTTTTTTCAGGAAACGTCGGCAAGCCCCATTTTCCCGTGATATTGTTTCCTCTATATCAACCTCAGACACCGATTTATCTGATGTACAACGGGGTAATAATTCTAATTTTTTAGACAAAAATACTGGACCCAAAGGCCTTCCACCAGCCCAAGGGAACTCACGAAACACAGATCAGTCACACGGAGAGGCGGTTGTAAAAAGAAGGGGCCGCAGGAAACAAACTTAGATCTGGTATTCAATTTATCCAATAGAGGCCTCAATCAGTCTGAGGTCAGTCTTCTTGCCAGAGGATTGTCGTTTGTTCCTACCTTCTCACATCAAGTATTTCAAGGAACCATTGACCAATATAGGTTTGGGAGAAATCTCAGACTGAAGGAACATTTCTCTGGTCAACCTAAAGTGGTTGATAGGAAACTTTTTTAAAAAAGTTCTAAATTTGATCCTATATCCCACAACCCTAGCATGAAGACTTTCCTCAGACTGGTTGAAAACGATGTACAACATTTTAAGCCAACGCGTCTCTATGACAATCTGACCCCTGGTGAGAGAACAGCACTTAAAAATCTGAGAGATGATACCTCAATTGTAATAAGACCAGCGGATAAGGGAGGAGCCGTGGTGGTACAGGACTGGGCAGAGTATGACCAAGAGATATGTCGCCAGCTGGCAGACACCAATGTGTACCAAAGGGTTAACAAGAATCCTATCCCCATGATTAAAAAGACCATTGACCTGAGCCTGAAGGTAGGCATCGAGAGTAATTGGATTGATCAGGATCTTTTTGAATTTTTAAGTGTAGAAGAACCCAAATGCCCCATCATCTATACTACTCCTAAAATCCATAAAACAATGACTAAACCCCCTGGGCGACCTATAATAGCGGCTGAGGGTTCACTGTTACAGCCCATAGCTAAGTGGGTTGACTATATACTTCAGCCATATGTATGTGAATGCCGTAGTTATATACGGGATACGAGTGATTTTCTTAATCAACTTGGACTACATGGTGTCCCCAGAGACAAGTGTCTTCTGGCCACCATGGATGTACAGTCGCTGTACACCATCATACCACATAGCGATGGATTAGAAGCCATTAGAGAGATGCTCAGAGGAAAACGAGAAGGAGAAGTACCTACCGAATATGTATTGGAACTCACCAATCTTGTACTGAGTCAGAACCATTTCAGGTATAAGGATTCATACTTCCTCCAGGTATCAGGTACGGCCATGGGCTCTAACCTGGCGCCTGCATATGCAAACCTGTATATGGCTAAATTTGAGGAGACATACATCTTACCGGTATACGGATCTAAAATATCCTTTTACAAAAGATTCATTGATGATGTCTTCCTCATATGGGAGGACACACAGGAATCTTTTGTCGAGATGGTGAACGATATTAACATACTTCAGAGTCCTGTAAAATTCACCCATGAAAGTTCCTATGACTCAATACATTTTTTGGATGTTCAGGTATCCATTGTAGATCAAGCATTTGTAACATCAGTCTATAGGAAACCTACCGATAGAAACACTACATTGTTGACCAGCAGTTTTCACCCCCCATCGTTAAAATCCAATTTGCCTATCTCGCAGTTCTTACGAGTGATGCGCATTAACAATGATGGAAATATAAGGGAGGAACAGCTGGTAGAGATGAAACAGCGATTCAGCCAGAGAGGGTATTCAACTAAAGTGATCAGTAATAGTCTCCGTAAAGCCAGAAAAATATACAGTAGGACTAAGCCAAAGGCAGCCAGCAATGAGAATAGAATGGTCTTTACCACTAAGTTCGACAATTATGCACATTTTACACGTAAGACATTGCGCAAGCATTGGCCAATATTAAAAACTGACCAAAAGTTACCCTTTACACACATGGATCCACCCATGATGGCATACAAGAGAGGGCCCAACCTCAAACAAATGCTCATGAGGCCTACTATGGAACCTGAAATCAAACGCAACTTCCTGCAGATTATGAGCAGTAAACCTGGTTGCTTCTCCTGTGGGAAGTGCACTACCTGTAGATCTCTACTGACGGGGGCCACCTTTCCCCACCCACATTCAGGGAAGAAGATTAAGATAAGGTACCACCTACATTGTAGACTAGACTTTGTGGTCTATATACTTACTTGTCCCTGTGGACTATGTTATGTAGGGCTCACAACTCGATGCTTTCGGGAAAGGATGGCAAATCATCGGCTGTCAATTAGAACAGCAATACAAACAGGCACCACAGATAAGCCGGTAGCCAGACATTACCTACAAAGAGGTCACCAGGTAGCTAATCTAAAATGCAGATTAATTGATTGGGTTCCGCCCTTACCCAATGGGGGTGACCGTACTTTGGTTTTACGTAAAAGAGAAAGTTTTTGGATTTCACATCTAAATACTGTCTCACCCAAAGGCCTTAATGAGCACTCTGCTATGAATGTCTTTTTATGAACCTTCATTTAAAGGCTATCTATTTAACAATTTCCATATCAGGCAGAACACAGTGTCCTGTGATTTAGCAAACCGGATATACCATTTAGGAGGATATTGGCGACACATTATTGATTTACCTAAGCCGACATTAATAATTGTAGAACATATGAGATACCCTGATAAGGTCCATTTAGTTATTCAAGTATATGTAGCTTGAGTTCAATATTTTAGTAGTTTCTTCTATTGAGATATGGAAGCTTGGGTATTTCGCCTTGTATCGCCATAACCTCTGTAAATATATGTATTTTCTATGTTTTTTATATACGTATGTATATTTTTAATAAGTGTTTAGTCTAACTAAGTCTGTTTAATCTCGACTGCCACACTCTACATATAGAGCCGGCCTATATGGATATCATGGAATTTTTTAGCCAATTGTGATAGCACCGTTATAAACTGACCAGTGGACCGATATATACAAACACTATTGCCCCAACTTCAATATTGCATGAGTGTGCACATTATGATGTATTAAATTAGTTTTTCCCTGATGCTCTATGGACATTGAATTGTCCCTCCCACTTTGAGCCCTATAAGGTGAGCCAGAAGAATGAATTAGCTTGTATGTTTCCTTGGCAATACAAAGCCTCACGTTCGTAGAGTGTGTAGAAGGAAAACGAGTTCTTGTTTTGGCCCATTACGGCCACCGTTATCAATTCATTCGCATGAACTAGGCACTTCCGGCAATCGAGCTGTGGAACGCATATGCGTTCCACCAGCGGCGCTGTGAAGTAATTAACTATACCGAGCTGATTCCAGCAGCGCGGATGGTTCTGACTGCAAACTCATCAGTTTATTCAGCCATACGGTAATAAGCAAGTATGGGGTGAACATATAAAGGTGAGATAATAGAGGAGGGGGACATATCTGAGGCCGTCCCGGCACTTCCGGGGTAAGGGGTATAAAGGTCTGGTCATTTTGCCAGTCAAAGTTGTGGCTGTAGAGCGTGTCAGCATTTCCTGTAGTGTGGGTGAGTACTGCTATTACATTAGCATGAGTAGGTGGTAGATCTTTATCTTTTAGACTATTGGAGGAAGAACTGAGTGTATTGTTCTTGCAGTGATCTCCTAGGTTGTCAGAGTTGCCTTGAGGTTGTGTGGCTAAGTAAGCACATGAGTAAGTATTGCAGTTTAAATTGTCTCACTGGTGGTAATTGGAATGAGGGATTTATTGAAGTCAATTGAGTATGTGGCTATGCACATGCTGTTGTGTAATTATGTGGGTGTATATATGCATCCACATATGTATGCATATTTATATGTATATATCCTTTTGCCTTATTTACCCCTACAGAAACCTGTTAGCATTAAGTCTGACCAAATCATACAGCACATTTTTTGTCTGAACATGAGACATTGATTCTCTGAGTAAGTGGATATTGTCTTGTTACCACAGCCAGTATACGGTTAAGAGAAATACCTTAGTACACACTGGTGTTGATTTTTCTGGACGTGGGACTGGTGAGCACGCTTGGCTAATATAAACATAGGTGTGATATTACATTTGAATCACATTGGGTGTCAGAGAGACCCTTGTATCCTAATATTGTTGGAGTGTGGCAGTCTATATACAAATGTTTTGTGTTTGTTCCTATAAGAGAGTTACTCTATCTATTGTCTTTTGTTTTTTGTAGTAATCAATTTAAGATGCTTTCAAAAATTGTATAAAAATCGAAGCTTGTCTTGAGAAAGATCCGCGAATGAGGATCGAAACGTCGACCAATTGAGCTGAATATATACTGCAATAAAGTTGTCGTGAACAAATCAAAACCGTTGACTGATTGAACCTGATGAGTGCACCTCCACATTGTTGGACTTTTTGGTTATATATATATATATATATATATATATATATATATATATATATATATATATATATATATATATATATATATATATATATATTAGTGGTGGGCAACGATTAAAATTTCTAATCGCGATTAATCGCATGATTTTCTCAGATTAATCGCGATTATCGCATTGTTATGCGCAAGATTCAATAATGAATTCAAAAGTAGTGTATTGCGCTCCTGGTTGGCTGCCAGTACTCGAGTTCCGATTGGCTCGCTGGTGGCCAGCAATACACTTGAAATGTCACCGGCGCTGTCACGGTCTCCATGGCTGCCTGCAGCTAACTACTGTATGCACCACACATGTCCCCCCAGTGCCAGATATCCCCCAGTGCCAGATATCCCCCAGTGCCAGATATCCCCCAGTGCCAGGTATACACGTCCCCCGGTGCCAGATATCCCCCTAGGGCCAGATATGCCCCCAGTGCCAGATACACATGTCCCCCCAGTGCCAGATATGCCCCCAGTGCCAGGTACACATGTCCTCCCAGTGCCAGATATGCCCCCAGTGCCAGATATCCCCCAGTGCCAGGTAGACAAGTCCCCCCAGGGCCAGATATCCCCCAGGGCCAGATATCCCCCAGGGCCAGATATTCCCCCAGGGCCAGATATTCCCCCAGGGCCAGATATCCCCCCAGGGCCAGATATCCCCCCAGGGCCAGATATCCCCCCAGTGCCAGATATCCCCCCAGTGCCAGATATCCCCCCAGTGCCAGATATCCCCCCAGTGCCAGATATCCCCCCAGGGCCAGATATGCCCCCAGTGCCAGATATACCCCAGTGCCAGGTATACATGCCCCCCAGTGCCAGATATCCCCCCAGTGCCAGATATCCCCCCAGTGCCAGATATCCCCCCAGTGCCAGGTACACAAGTCCCCCCAGTGCCAGATATGCTCCCAGTGCCAGGTATACATCCCCCCCCCCCCCCCAGTGCCAGATATCTAAGTTCCCGCGTACTTGCACTGCTGCCCATTCCTCCCCCCTGCATTCTACAAAACTTACATTTTGAGGGGACCCGGGAGGCAGCAGCAAAGATCGGGACAGGACCAGCTGTTTGCGAACTGCCAGGCAGCCACGGCATGGAGGAACAGAGCTGCAACGCTATTCTAACTACAATGCCGTCCGTGAGCCAATCGGAGGTCACGGTCTGGCAGCCAATCAGGAGCTGCCAAATGGCAGCTCCTGATTGGCTGCCGGTCCGTGACCTCCGATTGGCTCACGGACGGCATTGTAGTTAGAATAGCGCCGCGGCTTAGCCTCTATCCTTCCAAGGCAGCTGCCGGTGCGCAGCGTTAAAATAATTGTCGCCCGTTAATTAGTTAATGCGTTAACGCGATATTATCGCGTTAACTTGCCCAGCCTTAATATATATATGTATATATGTGTGTATATATATATATATATATATATATATATATATATATACATACATATTTCTCTCACGTCCGAGAGGATGCTGGGGACTCCGTAAGGACCATGGAGTATAGACGGGCTCCGCAGGAGACATGGGCACTACAAAGAACTTTTAGTATGGGTGTGCACTGGCTCCTTCCTCTATGCCCCTCCTCCAGACCTCAGATTTTGTGCCCAGAGGAGATGGGGTGCATTACAGAGGAGCTCTCCTGAGTTTCTCTGTTTAAAGAATTTTGTTAGGTTTTTTATTTTCAGGGAGCACTGCTGGCAACAGGCTCCCTGCATCGTGGGACTGAGGAGAGAGAAGCAGACCTACTTAAATGATAGGCTCTGCTTCTTAGGCTACTGGACACCATTAGCTCCAGAGGGAGTCGGAACGCAGGTCTCACCCTGCAGTTCGTCCCGGAGCCGCGCAGCCGTCCTCCTCGCAGAGCCGGAAGATAGAAGCCTGGTGAGTACTAGAAGAAAAGAAGACTTCAAGGCAGCAGAATACTTCAGATCTTCACTGAGGTAAGTGCGCAGCGGTAACGCTGCGCGCCATTGCTCCCACACAACACACAGAGCAGGCACAGATAAGTGCAGGGCGCAGGGGGGGCGCCCTGGGCAGCAATAAACCTCAAGGCTGGCATATTAGAGAATATTAGGCTGCGGAGGCAGTAAATGGGTAACCCCCGCCATTTTTTGTAAATCAGAGCGGGACTGAAGCCCGCCGCTGGAGGGGGCGGAGCTTGATCCCTCAGCACTAACCAGCGCCATTTTCTCCACAGAAGCTGCAGAAACGCTGGCTCCCCGGACTCTCCCCTGCTGAACACGAATTAGAGGCCTGAAAAAGAGGAGGGGGGCACAATTATTGGCGCAGTGAGTGGGGAGATCATTATTATAACATAAAAGCGCTATCTGGGTTTATTCCAGTATTAGTTTGGTGCTGGGTGTGTGCTGGCATATCTATCTCTGTCTCTCCAAAGGGCCTGGTTGGGGATTTGTCCCTTTATAGTTATATCCCGGTGTGTGTGGGGTGTCGGTACGTGCGTGTCGGCATGTTTGAAGCGGAAGGCTCGTCCAAGGAGGAGGTGGAGCAGATGAGTGGTGAGTCTCCGTCGGTGGTGCCGACTCAGGAATGGATGGATATGTGGCATATGTTAAATGCAAGTGTAGCATCCTTACATAAGAGACTGGACAAAGCAGAGTCCAGGGAGACAACAGGGAGTCAATCCACGGATTGGACCGACTCACAGGGCCCTTCAGGGTCTCAGAAACGTCCCTTGTCACAAATAGTAGACACGGATACCGACACGGACTCTCACTCCAGTGTCGACTATGATGAAGCAAGATTGCACCCTAGGGTGACAAAAAGTACTCAGTGTATGATTATTGCAATAAAGGATGTTTTGCATATCACTGATGAACCCTCTGTTCCCGACACGAGGGTACACATGTTTAAGGGAAAGAAGCAAGTAGTCACCTTTCCCCCATCTCATGAACTTAACGAGTTATTTGAAAAAGCTTGGGAAACTCCAGATAAGAAACTGCAGATTCCCAAGAGGGTTCTTATGGCATACCCTTTCCCTACGCAGGACAGGGTACATTGGGAATCCTCTCCCAGCGTGGACAATGCTTTAACACGCCTGTCCAAGAAGGTGGCGCTGCCGTCTCCTGACACTGCGGCCCTCAAGGATCCTGCGGACCGCAGGCAGGAGACTATGTTAAAGTCTATTTATACACATACTTGTACTTTGCTCAGACCGGCAATTGCGTCGGCATGGGTATGTAGCGCAGTTGCAGCTTGGACAGACCCTGTCCGCTGACCTTGATACCCTAGATAGGGATACCATTTTGTTAACTTAAGCCCATATTAAGGACGCAGTCTTATATATATGAGAGACGCTCAAAGAGACATTGGATTGCTGGGTTCCAGGGCCAATGCCATGGCTATTTCTGCGAGGCGATCCTTATGGACCCGCCAATGGACGGGTGATGCGGACTCAAAAAAGCATATGGAGGTTTTACCTTACAAGGGTGATGTGTTTTGGGGACGGTCTCGCGGACCTGGTTTCCACAGCTACAGCGGGTAAATCTACCTTTTTACCTTTTGATCCCCAACAGCAAAGAAAACTCCACAGTATCAGATGCAGTCCTTTTGGTCGCAAAAGTCCAGAAGAGGTCGGGGCTCCTCCTTCCTTGGTAGAGGAAAAAGAACACCTGCTTCGGCTGGTTCCCAGGAGCAGAAGTCCTCCCCGGCTTCTACTAAGTCCACCGCATGACGCTGGAGCTCCCCTACGAGAGTCCGCACCGGTGGGGGCACGCCTCCGACTCTTCAGCCACGTCTGGGTTCGGTCAGACGTGGATCCTTGGGCGATGGATATTGTTTCCCAGGGCTACAAGCTGGAATTCGAGGAGGTGCCCCCACGCCAGTTTTTCAAGTCGGCCTTACCAGCTTCTTCCCCAGAGAGGGAAGTAGTATTAACTGCAATTCAAACGCTGTGTCAACAGCAAGTGATTGTCAGGGTTCCCCTGGTCCAACAGGGAAAAGGATATTATTCAACCCTGTTTGTGGTCCCGAAGCCGGATGGTTTGGTCAGACCCATTTTAAATCTAAAATCCCTAAACCAGTACTTGAAAAGATTCAAATTCAAGATGGAATCGCTCCGAACTGTAATATCTAGCCTGGAAGAGGGAGATTTTATGGTGTCGCTAGACATAAATGATGCATACCTTCATGTCCCCATTTATCCCTCTCATCACGAGTACCTGAGATTCGCTGTACAGGTTTGTCATTACCAGTTTCAGACGTTGCCGTTTGGGCTTTCCACGGCCCCGAGGATTTTCACCAAGGTAATGACGGAAATGATGGTGATCCTGCACAGGCAGGGAGTCACAATTATCCCATACTTGGACGATCTCCTGATAAAGGCGAGATCAATTGTTGAAGAACGTGTTGCTCTCCCTGAGTGTGCTCCAAAAGCACGGTTGGATTCTCAATCTGCCAAAGTCGCAATTGGTTCTAACAACTCGACTATCGTTCCTAGGCATGATACTGGACACGGAACGAAAGAAGGTTTTTCTCCCGTTGGAAAAAGCCCAGGACCTCCAGAACATGGTCAGAGACCTGCTAAAGCCAAAAAGAGTGTCAGTTCATCAATGCACTCGAGTTCTGGGAAAAATGGTGGCCTCCTACGAGGCCATTCCTTTCGGCAGGTTTCATGCGAGGACGTTTCAGTGGGACCTTCTGGACAAGTGGTCCGGGTCAAATCTACAAATACATCAGAAAATTACACTGTCCCCCAGGGCCAGGGTGTCTCTCCTATGGTGGCTGCAAAGTGCTCACCTTCTAGAGGGTCGCAGGTTCGGTATTCAGGACTGGGTTCTGGTAACCACGGACGCGAGCCTCCGAGGATGGGGAGCAGTCACCCAAGGAAGAAATTTTCAGGGACTATGGTCAAGCCAGGAGTCTTGTCTGCACATCAACGTGCTGAAATTAAGGGCCATATACAATGGCCTTCGACAAGCGGAGAGTCTTCTTCGCAACCTACCGGTTCTGATTCAATCAGACAATGTCACAGCCGTGGCTCATGTGAACCGCCAGGGTGGGACAAGGAGCAGAGTCGCGATGGCGGAAGCCACCAGGATTCTTCGGTGGGCGGAAAATCACGTATGCGCTCTGTCAGCTGTCCGGGAGTGGACAATTGGGAAGCGGACTTCCTCAGCAGGCACGATCTCCATCCAGGAGAGTGGGGACTTCATCAAGAAGTCTTTGCAGAGATAGCGGGTCTCTGGGGAATTCCTCAAATAGACATGATGGTGTCACGCCTCAACAAGAAGCTTCGGAGGTATTGTGCCAGGTCCCGGGACCCTCAGGCAATAGCAGTAGACGCCCTGGTAACACCATGGGTGTTTCAGTCGGTCTATGTGTTTCCTCCTCTTCCTCTCTTCGCAAAAATTTTGAGGATCATAAGACGAAAAAGAGTACAGACAATACTCATTGTTCCAGATTGGCCTCAAAGGGCCTGGTACTCAGATCTTCAGGAAATGCTCACAGAAGATCCTTGGCCTCTTCCTCTCAGGGAGGACCTGTTGCAGCAGGGGCCCTGCGTGTTCCAAGACTTACCACGGTTACGTTTGACGGCATGACTGTTGAACGCCGGATCCTAGCTGGGAAGGGTATTCCGGAGGAGGTCATACCTACTCTAATAAAGGCTAGGAAAGAGGTGACGGCGAAACATTATCACCGTATCTGGAGGAAGTATGTCTCTTGGTGTGAAACCAAGAATGCTTCAACGGAAGATTTCTATCTGGGCCGTTTTCTCCACTTCCTGCAGACAGGAGTGGATATGGGCCTGAAGTTAGGGCCGAAATCTGTACCTTAATGGAGCCTATCTATATTCTTTCAGAAGGAATTGGCTTCTCTCCCAGAAGTCCAAACTTTTGTGAAGGGAGTGCTGCACATCCAACCTCCTTTTGTGCCCCCAGTGGCACCATGGGACCTGAACGTGGTGTTACAGTTCCTTAAATCACACTGGTTTGAACCCCTTCAAACGGTTGAATTGAAGTTTCTCACCTGGAAGGTGGTCATGTTATTAGCCTTGGCTTCGGCAATGCGGGTGTCAGAATTGGCGGCCTTGTCTCACAAGAGCCCCTACTTGATTTTTCATGTGGATAGAGCAGAATTGAGGACTCGTCCTCAATTTTTTCTTAAGGTGGTGTCTTCATTTCATATGAACCAACCTATCATGGTGCCTGTAGCTACGAGTGACTTGGGGGACTCCAAGTCCCAGGATGCAGTCAGGGCTTTAAAGATTTATGTAGCCAGGACGGCTAGGGTTAGGAAAACAGAGACTCTGTTTGTCCTGTATGCAGCCAACAAGATTGGCGCGCCTGCATCGAAGCAGACTATTGCTCGCTGGATCTGTACCACAATTCAGCAGGCTTATTCTACAGCTGGATTACCGTTACCAAATTCGGTAAAGGCCCATTCCACTAGGAAGGTGGGATCTTCTTGGGCGGCTTCCCGAGGCGTCTCGGCTTTGTAGTTATGCCGAGCAGCTACTTGGTCGGGTTCAAACACTTTTGCGAAATTCTACAAGTTTGATACCCTGGCTGATGAGGACCTTGCATTTGCTCAGTCGGTGCTACAGAGTCGTCCGCACTCTCCCGCCCGGTTTGGAGCTTTGGTATAAACCCCATGGTCCTTACGGAGTCCCCAGCATCCTCTAGGACGTAAGCGAAAATAAGATTTTAAACCTACCGGTAAATCTTTTTCTCCTGGTCCATAGAGGATGCTGGGCGCCCGTCCCAGTGCGGACTCACTCTGCAAGACTTGTATATAGTTGTTGCTTACATAAGGGTTATGTTACAGTGGGAATCGGTCTTTGACTGATGCTATTTTTTGTTCATACTGTTAACTGGTTGCATGTTTCCAGGTTATATGTAATGCTTGGTGTGGGCTGGTATGAATCTTGCCCTTAGAATAACGAAATCCTTTCCTCGAATTGTCCATCTCCTCTGGGCACAGTTCTCTAACTGAGGTCTGGAGGAGGGGCATAGAGGGAGGAGCCAGTGCACACCCATACTAAAAGTTCTTTATAGTGCCCATGTCTCCTGCGGAGCCCGTCTATACCCCATGGTCCTTACGGAGTCCCCAGCATCCTCTACGGACTAGGAGAAAAAGATTTACCGGTAGGTTTAAAATCTTATTTCTCTGACGTCCTAGTGGATGCTGGGAACTCCGTAAGGACCATGGGGAATAGCGGGCTCCGAAGGAGGCTGGGCACTCTAGAAAGATCTTAGACTACCTGGTGTGCACTGGCTCCTCCCACTATGACCCTCCTCCAAGCCTCAGTTAGATTTCGTGCCCGGCCGAGGTTGGATGCACACTAGGGGCTCTCCTGAGCTCTTAGAAAGTAATAGTCTTAGATTTTTTTATTTTCAGTGAGACCTGCTGGCAACAGGCTCACTGCAGCGAGGGACTAAGGGGAGAAGAAGCGAACTGGCCTGCTTGCAGCCGGATTGGGCTTCTTAGGCTACTGGACACCATTAGCTCCAGAGGGATCGACCGCAGGCCCAGCCTTGATGTTCGGTCCCGGAGCCGCGCCGCCGTCCCCCTTACAGAGCCAGAAGCAAGAAGATGGTCCGGAAAATCGGCGGCATGAAGACTCTGTCTTCACCAAGGTAGCGCACAGCACTGCAGCTGTGCGCCATTGCTCCTCTCACACACTTCACACTCCGGTCACTGAGGGTGCAGGGCGCTGGGGGGGGCGCCCTGAGGCAGCAATAAAAACACCTTGGCTGGCTAAAATACCTCAATATATAGCCCCAGGGGCTATATATGAGGTAAATACCCCTGCCAGAATTCCATAAAAAGCGGGAGAATAGGCCGCGAAAAAGGGGCGGAGCCTATCTCCTCAGCACACTGGCGCCATTTTTCCCTCACAGCTTCGCTGGAAGGAAGCTCCCTGGCTCTTCCCTGCAATCTACAGTACCAGTAAGAGGGAAAAGAGAGGGGGGGCATTAAATTTGGCAGTATATATATATTTTATTGAAAAGCAGCTATTAGGGACATAACTCAGTTAGTCCCTGTATATATATATATATATATATAGCGCTCTGGTGTGTGCTGGCATACTCTTACTCTGTCCCCCCAAAGGGCTTTTTGTGGGTCCTGTCCTCTGTTTGAGCATTCCCTGTGTGTGTGGAGTGTGTCGGTACGGCTGTGTCGACATGTTTGAGGAGGATAATGATGTGGAGGGGGAGCAGATGCCTTTAGCAGGGATGTCACCCCCTGGGGGGCAGACACCTGAGTGGATGAGTTTATGGCAGGAAATGAGTGCACGTATAGACTCCTTACATAAAAAATTTGACGACATGCCGACTGTGGGACAGCCGAGTCTTCAGCTCGTGCCTGTCCAGGTGTCTCAAAAGTCATCAGGGGCTCTGAAACGCCCGCTATCTCAGATGGCACAAGTAGATGTCGACACGGATACTGACACCAGTGTCGACGACGATGAGTCAAATTTAATGCCCGTTAAGGCCATTCACTGCATGATTGAGGCAATGAAAGAGGTGTTAAATATTTCTGATTTACATCCAGGTACCACAAAAAAGGGTATTATGTTTGGGGAGAAAAAACTACCTGTAGTTTTTCCCCCGTCAGATGAATTAAATGAAGTGTGTGAAGAAGCGTGGGCTTCCCCTGATAAGAAATTGGTAATTCCTAAGAAGATACTAATGGCGTTCCCTTTCCCGCCAGAGGATAGGTTACGTTGGGAAACACCCCCTAGGGTGGATAAAGCGCTCACACGTTTGTCTAAAAAGGTGGCACTACCGTCCCAGGATACGGCCGCCCTTAAGGAACCTGCTGATAGAAAGCAGGAGGCGATCCTGAAGTCTGTATATACACACTCAGGCATTATACTTAGACCAGCTATTGCATCAGCATGGATGTGCAGTGCTGCCGCTGCGTGGTCAGATAAACTGTCAGAAAATATTGACACATTAGACAGAGACACGATTCTGCTAACAATTGACCATATCAAAGACTCAGTCTTATACATGAGAGATGCACAGAGGGAAATCTGCCGGCTGGCATCTAAAGTAAGTGCATTATCCATCTCTGCTAGGAGATGCTTATGGACTCGCCAGTGGACTGGAGATGCAGATTCCAAAAGGCACATGGAAGTTTTGCCTTATAAAGGGGAGGAATTATTTGGGGATGGTCTCTCCGACCTAGTTTCCACAGCAACGTCTGGGAAGTCAGCATTTTTACCCCATGTCCCCTCACAGCCTAAGAAGGCGCCATTTTATCAGGTTCAGTCCTTTCGGACCCAGAAAAACAAGCGGGGAAAAGGAGGGTCTTTTCTGTCTAGAGGCAGAGGTAGGGGAAAAAGGCTGCAGCAAACAGCAGGTTCCCAGGAACAAAAGTCCTCCCCCGCTTCCTCTTCCAAGTCCGCCGCATGACGTTGGGGCTCCACAGGCGGAGCCAGGTACGGTGGGGGCCCGCCTCATGAATTTCAGCGATCAGTGGGCTCGCTCACAGGTGGATCCCTGGATCCTTCAAATAGTATCTCAGGGATACAAGCTGGAATTCGAGGCGGCTCCACCCCACCGGTTCCTAAAATCTGCCTTGCCGATTGCTCCCTCAGACAGGGAGGCGGTGCTAGCAGCGATTCACATACATAAAAAAATTCAAGTTCAAGATGGAATCGCTCAGGGCGGTTATTGCAAGCCTGGACGAGGGGGATTACATGGTATCCCTGGACATCAAGGATGCTTACCTGCATGTCCCCATTTACCATCCTCACCAGGAGTACCTCAGATTTGTGGTACAGGATTGCCATTACCAATTCCAGACGCTGCCGTTTGGACTCTCCACGGCACCGAGGGTATTTACCAAGGTTATGGCGGAAATGATGATACCCCTTCGAAAAAAGGGAGTTTTAATTATCCCATACTTGGACGATCTCCTAATAAAGGCACGATCCAAGGAACAGTTGTTAGTGGGAGTAGCACTATCTCAGGAAGTGCTGCGCCAGCACGGCTGGATTCTGAATATCCCAAAGTCACAGCTGGTCCCCACAACACGTCTAATGTTCCTGGGAATGATTCTGGACACAGTCCAGAAAAAAGTGTTTCTCCCGGAGGAGAAAGCCAGGGAGTTGTCTTCTCTAGTCAGAGACCTCCTAAAACCAAAACAGGTATCGGTGCATCACTGCACGCGGGTCCTGGGAAAGATGGTAGCTTCTTACGAAGCAATTCCATTCGGCAGGTTCCATGCCAGAATTTTTCAGTGGGACCTGTTGGACAAGTGGTCCGGATCGCATCTTCAGATGCATCGCTTGATAACCCTGTCCCCAAGAACCAGGGTGTCTCTTCTGTGGTGGCTGCAGAGTGCTCATCTTCTGGAGGGCCGCAGATTCGGCATACAGGACTGGGTCCTGGTGACCACGGATGCCAGCCTACGAGGCTGGGGGGCAGTCACAAAGGGAAGAAACTTCCAAGGACTATGGTCAAGTCAGGAGACTGCCCTTCACATAAATATTCTGGAACTAAGGGCCATTTACAATGCCTTAAGTCAAGCAAAATCCCTGCTCCTACACCAGCCGGTGCTGATCCAGTCAGACAACATCACGGCAGTCGCCCATGTGAATCGACAGGGCGGCACAAGAAGCAGGATGGCAATGGCAGAAGCCACAAGAATTCTCCGATGGGCGGAGAATCATGTACTAGCACTGTCAGCAGTGTTCATCCCGGGAGTGGACAACTGGGAAGCAGACTTTCTCAGCAGGCACGACCTCCACCTGGGAGAGTGGGGACTTCATCCAGAAGTCTTCCAAATGATTGTAAATCAATGGGGTCGTCCACAGGTGGACATGATGGCGTCCCGCCTAAACAAAAAACTAGAGAGGTATTGCGCCAGGTCAAGAGACCCTCAGGCGATAGCTGTGGACGCTCTAGTGACACCGTGGGTGTACCGGTCAGTTTATGTGTTCCCTCCTCTACCTCTCATACCAAAGGTATTGAGAATAATAAGAAAGCGAGGAGTAAACACAATTCTCGTGGTTCCGGATTGGCCAAGAAGAGCGTGGTACCCGGAACTTCAAGAGATGATCTCAGAGGACCCGTGGTCTCTGCCGCTCAGACAAGACCTGCTACAGCAGGGGCCCTGTCTGTTCCAAGACTTACCGCGGCTGCGTTTGACGGCATGGCGGTTGAACGCCGGATCCTGAAGGAAAAGGGCATTCCGGAGGAAGTCATTCCTACGCTTATTAAAGCCAAGAAAGAGGTCACAGCAACTCATTATCACCGCATATGGCGGAAGTATGTTGCATGGTGTGAGGCCGAAAAGGCCCCAACGGAGGAATTTCAACTAGGTCGATTTCTGCATTTCCTGCAAGCAGGAGTAAATATGGGCCTAAAACTGGGCTCCATTAAGGTACAGATCTCGGCTCTGTCGATTTTCTTTCAAAAAGAACTAGCTTCAGTACCTGAAGTTCAGACATTTGTTAAAGGAGTGCTGCATATTCAGCCCCCGTTTGTGCCCCCTGTGGCACCTTGGGATCTCAACGTGGTGTTGAGTTTCTTAAAATCACATTGGTTTGAACCACTAAAAACCGTGGATCTGAAATATCTCACGTGGAAGGTGGTTATGTTATTGGCCTTGGCTTCTGCCAGGCGAGTATCAGAATTGGTGGCTTTGTCCTGTAAAAGCCCTTATCTGATTTTCCATATGGATAGGGCAGAATTGAGGACTCGTCCCCAGTTTCTCCCAAAGGTGGTGTCAGCGTTTCACCTGAACCAGCCTATTGTGGTGCCTGCGGCTACTAGGGACTTGGAGGACTCCAAGTTGCTAGACGTTGTCAGGGCACTGAAAATATATGTTTCCAGAACGGCTAGAGTCAGAAAATCTGACTCGCTGTTTATCCTATATGCACTCAACAAGCTGGGTGCTCCTGCTTCTAAGCAGACTATTGCTCGTTGGATTTGTAATACAATTCAGCTTGCACATTCTGTGGCAGGCCTGCCACAGCCAAAATCTGTCAATGCCCATTCCACAAGGAAGGTGGGCTCATCTTGGGCGGCTGCCCGAGGGGTCTCGGCTTTACAACTTTGCCGAGCTGCTACTTGGTCAGGGGCAAACACATTTGCAAAATTCTATAAATTTGATACCCTGGCTGAGGAGGACCTGGAGTTCTCTCATTCGGTGTTGCAGAGTCATCCGCACTCTCCCGCCCGTTTGGGAGCTTTGGTATAATCCCCATGGTCCTTACGGAGTTCCCAGCATCCACTAGGACATCAGAGAAAATAAGAATTTACTCACCGGTAATTCTATTTCTCGTAGTCCGTAGTGGATGCTGGGCGCCCATCCCAAGTGCGGTTTATCTGCAATACTTGTACATAGTTACTGTTAACTAAATCGGGTTATTGTTGAGCCATCTGTTGAGAGGCTCTGTTGTTTCATACTGTTAACTGGGTTTCATATCACGAGTTGTACGGTGTGATTGGCGTGGCTGGTATGAGTCTTACCCGGGATTCAAAATCCTTCCTTATTGTGTACGCTCGTCCGGGCACAGTATCCTAACTGAGGCTTGGAGGAGGGTCATAGTGGGAGGAGCCAGTGCACACCAGGTAGTCTAAGATCTTTCTAGAGTGCCCAGCCTCCTTCGGAGCCCGCTATTCCCCATGGTCCTTACGGAGTTCCCAGCATCCACTACGGACTACGAGAAATAGAATTACCGGTGAGTAAATTCTTATTATATATATATATATATATATATATATATATATATATATATATATATATATATATATATATATATATATATATATATAATGTATATAGGAACAATGAAAGGCACTCGAGAGGACAAAATACTCAGACAAATACGAGGTCCTGTGTCTACGTTTCGGAGCTTACGCCCCTTTATCAAGACATACAATAAGACAGAAAACTCACCCACCATAAATAGCAGAGGATCCCGGTCTCACCGTCCCGCCGCGAGCCGCCCAGCCGGAAGTCACCCTGTGAGACGCACTTCCTGCTCACTGCTGACCACGGTCGTCACCGCAACCAAGTGGCTTGCGTTCCACAGAGAAGGCGCAAGCTGAAAGCGTCATCCCTGGTGCTGTGCAGGCGGAACAGGAGATCTGGAATACAGTAAAACATAACCTAAATACCATGTTAAAAACATATACAGATAAATACATATGTATACGTAAAGCAACGCTGAAAATAGATAAAACAGCGTGTTATAATAGAAACAGAACGTACATTATTAGAATACATCACTGCATTACTTTAAGGAACCCAGAGCAGGAGGTCTATTAGTAGCGCTTAATTTAAGGGAAAAAGGAGAACATCCTGACAGTAATACTAAGACAGATTTAACTCACATCAAACTATTCCAGTTGATCTTATCATTAAGACCATCGGGGGCCATAGTCTTGAGCCGGAAGATCCATCTAGACTCCGCCAATAATAGCAACTTCTGACGGTCACCCCCCCTCAGGGACAATGGAACATGATCGATCATGAAATGTCGCAATGAGGATAATGAATGTCCCTTTTCCTTAAAATGGCGTGCCACAGGTTGATCCAGATTTTTTCCGGACAAATGGATGGCAGAGCGATGTAACGCCATCCTGTCTCTAAAAGGCCTAGTTGTCTGACCAACATAATATAGGCCACAAGGGCAACAAATCACATAAACCACAAAATTAGATCTACATGTCAAAACATGACGAATGTCATAGAATTTGTCTATGTGGGGATGTCGAAATCTCTTACAGGGGATCATGTATTTGCACGTAGTGCAATTACTGCAACTGTAACACCCAGGGGGTTTAACATAAATATTGGGTCCAATAGTTTTACCCATACCCGAAATGTCAGATTTAACAAGCCTATCCTTGAGGCTCCGACCTCGTTTGAAAGCAGCCATAGGTCTAATGTTACTAAAACATGCAAGATCCCTATCTGTCTTAATAATAGGCCAAAGAGCTTGTGTAGCCCGTTTAATAATAGGACTTGCTACTGTACAGGTACTGACCCAGGGGATAGTGTTCTCTCTCTGTCGCATCGTGGGTTGTAATTGCTGAGATCGGGGCATGCTCAATACCTTATCCTTCTGCATGCGCAATAGTTTAGAGTCATACCCTCGTGCAATAAACTTAACAATAAGGTCATCTAACCTGGAAGAGATCACCATTGGATCACTTACTACTCTCGCAATGCGCATCATTTGGGAGAGAGGCAAACCCTGTTTCAAAGCCACCGGGTGGTGACTATCTGCCTTCAGGAAGGTGTTCCGCTCAACATCCTTAAAGTAGATGTCAGTGCCAATTATACTATTGATTCTAACCTCTACATCCAGAAAATGCATAACCTCAGAACTGCAAGCATATGTAAATTTGATAGATGAGTCCATGCCATTGACTTCCAGCATTAGATTCTCAAATTCTGCCAAACCCCCGGTCCACAGAATGAAAATATCATCTATGTACCGGGAGTAAAGCAGAATGTTCCGACTCACATCAGTACGATTAAGGAACATCTGTTCTTCAAGGTTAAACATAAATATATTCGCGTATGAAGGTGCCACAGGAGACCCCATCGCACATCCACGCTGTTGCAAAAAAAACTTACTGTCAAACAAAAAATTATTTCTAAACAAAGTTAATTTAAGTAACTGCAAAAACAAATCATGATTAAACATTTCCGGATCAAGAAAATCAACAAGAAATAAACGCATAGCCTCCACACCATCCACATGTTTTATGGAGGTGTAAAGGCTACAAACATCCAGAACGCACATGATCGTGCCATCCGGTACAGACTGGAGTTCCAGTAATAGATTTATAAAGCTAGTAGTGTCCTTGAGAAAGGCTTTCTTAAGGGGTAGTAAAGGCTGTAAGATGAAGTCCAACAATTTCGCAATATTTTGGAAAAGAGAGTCTCGAGCAGATATAATCGGCCTCCCAGGGGGATTGACACTGTCCTTGTGCAACTTGGGCAACGTATACAACACCGGAGTCCGGGAAAATTTCTTGATGAGAATCTTATGTAAAGCTGATGTAATCGGGCCATCCTGCAGTGCAGAGTCCAGAATACCACTCAGCTCATGTTGATAGTCCTTGGTAGGATCATAAGGAAGTTGCACATACACATTCGTATCAGCCAGCTGACGCTCAATTTCTTTCTTATAGTCGTCTAGATTTTGGACAACTATGGCTCCACCTTTGTCGGCGGGCCTTATCGTAATATCCTCATATTTTGTCAAATCCTTAAGTGCAGCAGACTCATCCTTGGACAGATTGAATTGTATCTTAGCTGGTGCTGCTACAAACTTAGATACTGATTCATCCAATAACCTATTAAAGGTTTTAATCGAGGGGTTAACAGATACTGGATCAAACGAGGATCTAGAACAAGATTGTATAAAGCCATCTAGGCCAGAAGTGACCAGAGCGCTCGTTTTATGCTGATAGTATTCTTTAAGGCGTAGTTTTACGTGCCAATTTGTGCTGGTCTTGCTTCCACCCGAAATCATCATGTAGATTTGTTGGCACAAAAGACAAGCCCTTTTGTAATACACTTATTTCAGCATCCGTAAGCACCCGGTCGGATAAATTAAAGATCAACGTATCTTCCTTTTGTCTAGATTTCTTGCCCCTTTTGTTTTGGCTACCCCTGCTGGTGGCAGGTCGTCCTGAGGCGATGCCCTTGCTGCGGCCTGTCCTAAAGGGACACTTGTGCTGGTGCTGGGATCATCGGAGTCAGATACGAAGAATTCACTATCGCTGTTGCTCACAGGAGTGCCAGGATTATGGCGATTCCTGTTCCATGGTCTCCGGTTCTGGTTACGTGAAATTCCACGCCATTCATTCTTATTACCTCCAGATAACCACCGGTACACGGTATTTTGCTCATAGTCATTATCGACTGTGGATTTCTTGTTCCTTTTAAATTTGACCAGTTCTTTACGGTATTGATCACAATTATGCTGTAATTTGGTGATCCAACTCAGGTTTACCGGATCATTGAGCAGTTTTTTAGACTCTTTCTCCAGTGTTTTAATCTTCGTACGAGCACTTTCTAATTCGCGTCGTGACTCGTCGATGACAAGGACCATTAGATCCAATGCGCATCGGTTTAGGATACCGACCCACTTTCTAACAAAATCAGGATTATTTCGTCCAATCGTAGGCGTGTTCTTGCATCGGAAACCGCGTGGTACTTTCCTTTCTCTGTAATAGTCTGATAGTGAGGAGGCGTGCAGCATGTAGTCTATCTCACGGCGTTTTAACTTAAGTAATTGAAAGTAAATGTCCTCAATGGTATCCTTAGAATCATGGCTAGGAACTTTCTCATTAAACAAGATCTCATCAACTTGTTCACAGGTAAAGCCAAAAGTCTCATTTTGGGGTATATTAAGGTTCTGACACCCCGTCATCTCCTGTGAGCCAAGGGAGCCTGCCGACTCCATGCCAATACCGTTAAAAGGCAGTGAGACACAGTGTATAGACCACGCACACCGTGATTGTTTCTATGCTGTTAGTGCAGCAAAACGGCGTTGCTGAAAACACCAGTGCACAAAGTGAACAACATATAGTGCTAAAAAATGGATGTCAATTCAAATACATAAAAGTAATGATCCTAGGGGTGCCATGCCACTCAGATCCCAGCACAATATATGCAAGAGATCCAATAGATAAAGTCCCTTATCGGCCGGCACTCAGACGGTATAGTACAACAGGCCCCGGTGCCATAGTCCACACAAACATAGAGATCCAAAGGGGAACAATGAAAGGCACTCGAGAGGACAAAATACTCAGACAAATACGAGGTCCTGTGTCAACGTTTCGGAGCTTACGCCACAGGACCTCGTATTTGTCTGAGTATTTTGTCCTCTCGAGTGCCTTTCATTGTTCCCCTTTGGATCTCTGTTTGTGTGGACTATGGCATCGGGGCCTGTTGTACTATACCGTCTGAGTGCCGGCCGATAAGGGACTTTTTCACTCTGTACGGACTGTCTGGGGTTGCTGTGCTGTTTCACTCTGTGTTGTAACTGCACTGTGTTTATTCAGCTAATTCTCTGTTTTTCTGCAATAAGAATGTCTGGGGAAAAAGACTGTGTACCTCATGTAACACTAATTTTACACCTTCTCCAGGGGCTTCTATGTACAGTGTTCTCTGCCTTCACAAGGTAGTAGTATGCAGGAATCTGAGTGGGCATGATCACTAATAATACAGAGTTAGCTACAGCCAGACAGGAAAGGCAGACCCTTAAACAATCTGTAGATGTTTTTTTGCTTAAGGCTGCTGACCACAGACAGGCTCCTCAGCCCCTTCTGTTGGTCTCTTATAAATGCACGCTCCCATGGGTGCTCCAGTCTGATTCTGAATTACCAGAGCTGGATGAGGGAGAGGTAGACGTGGAAGATGACTATTCTCGGTCTCCGGGTGTGGAGGCCCTGATTAGAGAAGTCCTCAACAAGGAGACAGTCAGAAGAGGAATTGTTTTTTAATGTGAAACCAAAATCCTCTGCCATCTTTCCTATATCAAAGGAATTAAACTCCCTTTCTAAAGAGGTGTGGGTCAATCCTGACAAGAAATTCCAAACTCCTAAACGGTTACTAAATTCCTTTCCTTTCCCTCCTGAGGATAAGAAAGTATCGGAAAATCCCCTGTCCGTGGATACTTCAGTGTCCAGGCTGTCACGTAAAATTGTACTGCCTGTACCTGGGGCTATCTTTCTCAAGACTCGCTGACCGCAAAATTGAGACAACACTCAAATCAATTTATACTGCGGTGGGCGTAGCTCAAAGGCCTACTATAGCTTGCGGCTGGATTTCTAGGACCATGGTAAAATGGTCTGAGAATATTATAATGTGGTTTGACTCCCTGCCTCAGGATGAGATCATGATGCTACTGCATCGTATCCAGGATGCAGCAAATTTTATGAGTGAGGCCATTAAAGAATTATGTCTCATCAATGGCCGTACTACAGCTATGGTAAGCTTGACTTGAAGAATCTGAGAGGAGGTAGTGCTTGAAATTACAATCCGTATCCTTGGGATATGAGGTCCCTCATCCAAGGATCCCGGTAGGACTGTGCCCACACATAGGCGAAGTGGTGAAGGTGAGCACCTACCTAAAAGTCGCCCTGCTTCTGGGGCCAACTGTCACGCTGAGGGATTAGTGGATGAGGATCCAGAGGCCTGGTCCAGCGGGACTTACCGCGATTTCCTCTAGCAGCATTTGAGGCACCTCTGGCTTTTCCTCTGAATCTGGCCACATAAAAGGACTGCAGAGAGGGCCCAGGGTAGGGACGTCTAGCAGGAGGCGCAGCAGACGGTAGATAGGTAGACTTATCTGCCGTCTCCTGAGAAATCCACTTGATCAGTTCTTCCCCAAACAAGGCATCCCCTGTAAAAGGAAGATTCTCAACACCTTTCTTGGAATCGGCATCTGCTGACCATTTTTGTAGCCATAGAGCCCCCTGCGAGCCGAGACCGCCAGGTTCACCCGTAGCAAGGGTTACCTTGCAAGACGCCATTAAAAAACTGCTACAAACGGGGGTTGTGGTACCAGTGCCTCCTCCGTTACACAACAGGGGTTTTTAGCTCCAGTCTATTTGTTGTACTGAAACCGGACGGTTCGGCACGGCCCATCTTGAACCTAAAATCTCTGAACCCGTATCTACATGTGTTCATGATGGAGTCCCTGAGTGCGGTGGTCTGCGGCCAGGAGGAGGGTGAGTTCCTAGTATCCCTGGATATCAAGGATGCTTATCTGCACATCCCAATATGGCCTCCTCATCAGGCTTACCTCCGGTTTGCTATACTGGACCACCATTTCCAGTTTCAGGCCTTGCCCTTTGGTCTCTCCACAGCTCCAAGGGTGTTCACAAAGGTCATGGTAGAGATGATACTGCAATTGCCCAGGATGGGAGTCCACATAGTCCCCTACTTGGACGATCTCCTGATAAAGGCGGTGTTCAGGGAGCGTCTGCTACACAGCATCGACTTGGCTACTCGCCTTTTTACAGAACATGGGTGGATCCTGTATTTCCAAAAATCTCACCTGGAACCGTCAGAGAATTCAGTTCCTGGGATTGATACTGGACACTGTTTTTCTGAAGGTATTACTTTCAATGGACAAGGCCCTGACTATCCAGGCTATGGTCCGCTCGGTGCTCAGGCCTCGCAAGATCTCGTTTCATCTTTGCATCTCCTACTGGGCAAGATGGTAGCTTCCTACAAGGCAATCCAGTATGGCAGATTTCATGCCCGTCTGTCCCAGCTGGATCTGCTGGACAAGTGGTCAGGGTCGCACCTGCACCAGTATATAATTCTGTTGCCAAAAGCACGGATCTCCCTGTTATGGTGGCTACAAGTCTCTGACCTTGTGGAGGTTTGGAGTTTAAGTACCCAATCCTGGATTCTACTGACAACGGATGCCAGCCTCCGAGGTTGGGGGGCTGTGACCCAGGGGGCTCAGTTCCAGGGGAAGTGGTTGAGTCAGGAATCTGCACTTCCGATAAATGTTCTGGAACTCAGGGCAATTTACAATGCTCTTCTGCAAGCCTCCTCTCTTCTCCGAAATCAAGCTATCCAGGTGCAGTCGGACAACGCCATGTCGGTGGCGTAAATAAACTGACAGGGAGGAACAAACAGCAGGGCCGCAATGCGAGAGGTGTCAACGGATACTCCTCTGGGTGGAAGCCAACGCAAGGGCCATCTCAGCCATATTAATTCCAGGTGTGGACAGTTGGGAAGCAGACTTCCTCAGCAGACACGACCTCCATCAGGGGGAATGGGGCCTTCACCCTCAGGTGTTTCAACAACTGGTTCACCGGTGGGGCTGTCCGCAGATAGACCTGATGGCTTCTCGTCTCAACAAGAACAAGAAGCTTCGCCATTACTATTCCAGAACAAGGTATCCCCAGGCTGCAGCAGTGGACGCTCTGATGGCGCTGTGGTCTTACCAGTTCGTATACCGGTTTCCTCCAATCCCTCTCATTCCCAGAGTTCTAAAAAGACTCAAAAGGGAAAGCGTTTAGGCAATTCTAATTGCCCCGGATTAGCCTCGGCGGGCCTGGTATGCAGACCTCCTGACCATGTCTCTGGAGGAACCTTGGCCTCTGCCGCTTCTCAAGGACCACCTTCTTCAACAAGGACCTTTCGTCTATCCAGACTTACTGTGGCTACGTTTGACTGCTTGGACGTTGAGAGGGAGATTCTAGCCAGAAAAGGTCTCCCAGCCAAGGTTATTTCCACTATGGTCCAGGCCCATAAGGTGGTCACGTCAAAACATTACCACCGTATTTGGAAGAAATATTCTCATGCGGAGTTTCAACTTGGCGGTTTTCTACTCTTCCTCCAAGCAGGCATGGATATGGGCCTAAGATTAGGCTCCGTCAAAGTTCAGATTTCGGCTCTCTCCATCTTCCAGAAACAACTGGAGATCTCAATGTGGTGTTGACCTATCTCCAGTCGGACTGGTTTGAACTCTTGCACAGGGTGGACTTGAAATATCTTACTTGGAAGATTGTCATGTTGCTGGCTTTAGCCTCTGCTAGACTTGTGTCAGAATTGGGGACCATATCCTGTCAGAGCTTATATTTGATATTTCACGAGGATAAGGCGGAAACCAGGAGTCGCCCGCAGTTTTTGCCGAAAGTGGTTTTGGCTTTTCACATTAATCAACCGATTAAGTGGTTCCGATACTGTTAGATACGTCGGTTGCTCCAACATCCTTGGACGTCGTGAGGGCTTTGTGGCTTTACGTCGAGTACAGCTCGTCACTGAAGTCTGACTCGCTGTTTGTCCTTTATGACTCTACCAAAATTGGATGTCCTGCTTCTAAGCAGTCCATTGCTCGTTGACTCAGATTGACCATTCAACAAGCCTTTTCTTCGTCAGCGTTGCCACTGCCGAGTTCAATCCAGGCCCACTCCACAAGGTCTGTGTGTTCTTCCTGGGCGGCTTGGCCTTAGTTGTGCCATGCAGCTACTTGGTCTGGTTCGAACACGTTTGTAAAGTTCTATAGGTTCGACACATTGGCCAGAGATCACCTTTAGTTTAGTCAGGCGGTTTTGCAGGGGTCTCTGCACTCTCCCACCCGTTCTGAGAGCTTTGGGACTTCCCCATGGTACTAATGTCATCCCAGTATCCACTAGGACGTTAGAGAAAATAGGAATTTAATACCTACCGGTAATTCCTTTTCTCATAGTCCGTAGTGGATACTGGGCGCCCGCCTTAGTGCTTTGTGTTCCTGCTTACCTGGTTGTAAGTGTTTTTGCTTGGGTCTGCTGTTGCTGTCCCTGTTTCATGTTTGGTTTGCGTTGCTATCCTTTGTTATTGTTAGTGTTGCTGTCCTCTGTTCTGGTTAGCGCTGCTATCCTTTATTACTGTTGTGTGTGTTGGTTCGTTACCTCACCACTTTAGTAGTAAGTAGTTCCTTCTCTCATGGTATGTCCATCTCCTCGGGCACAGTTTTCCTAGACTGAGTCTGGTGGAGGGGCATAGAGGGGAGGAGCCAGCACACAATGATTTCTTAAAGTGCCAGACTCCAATGGACCCGATCTATACCCCATGGTACTAATGTCATCCCAGTATCCACTGCAGACTATGAGAAAAGGAATTACCGGTAGGTCTTAAATACCTGTTTTTAGGGATTGTTTGCTATGAGATGTGAGGTATGGAATAAATGATGTCCCAAAATAGGCGTCCTCTACTTCTGTCAATTTATGTCCATTGCTTATACCAGGCCCACCAGATAAAAAGTTCCAGCACAGGCAGCTTGTCATCATCTGTCAAATGTTGCTGATAGGCGTTAGCTGTTTGGGGTGTTGCTACAAAGGGGAAAATCCTTTTATGCCAGCAGTTATTCACATATTATGCTGTATTCTTTGGTTGTTACAGGAAGATGCTCAGGAGGAGTTTGGCTGGAAGTTAGTACATGGTGATATATTCAGGCCACCTAAGAAAGGGATGTTGCTGTCTGTTTTTCTGGGGCAAGGAACACAAATTTTCATTATGACGTTCATTACATTATGTAAGTATTTCTAGGTGTGTTTCTTTTCCATTCGTAATTGAGCATCCTCTAATTCCACTTGTGCCAGTCCACTATAAATTCTGAATCTTTGATATAGTGAGTACCTTGAGTAACTCATTGTTCCAGTTACCCCCAGAATAATCATATCGCTGAATTCTACGGGATACCGGCAGTCAGAATACGGACACCGGCATCCCCACTGTTTGACATCCCGAAAGGGGCGCAGGAGGCAGGTAACACTAATCAGAACCCTCCCTCCTGCCTAAACCTAACGCTCCCGGTATACTTACCGGTATACTTACGTTCCAGATTTCGGCTGTGGGTATCCTGGCGTTGGCATTCTGACTGCCGGGATAACGAACACTGGGATCCCAACTATATCCCGCTGCTGAACCCAAGCACATGGCAGTTCCAGGCTGGGAAAGTGGTACAAGCATGTGTTTTATATTGCACTCTTCCTCTGTTCTCATCTCTCATACATCAGATATGAGCGCTGTTTCCGGAGCATAGGTGCAAGAAATGTAATGTGGTTAACTTGTAATAGCCATACACTGTTCACTTCTATGAAGCAGGTTATCTATTATTTCTGACTTTATTTAAATATTTTTTTAAAGTAGGACATAATTTTAATGTATTTCATTTAAATTTTTAGTCCTGGCTTGTCTTGGGTTTCTGTCCCCTGCCAACAGGGGAGCATTGATGACCTGTGCCGTTGTGTTGTGGGTCCTCCTGGGAACCCCTGCTGGTTATGTGTCTGCTCGGATGTATAAGAGTAAGTTACCATAGAAACATATTTAGAAGCATATCTTTTGCTGGAATAAAATAACCATCTAGTCTGCTATTATTGTGTGTCTTGTGGTTTTTGTTTTCTTCTGTCAAACTTTTAACATTATAAACATGTTTGACCCAAGCCTTGTGTTTTTTCTTTCTTCTTTACGGTGTGTGTACCCAACAATTCTTGGGATCAGTCACCCTTCCTGTTTAAAATGTTTTTCCTTATTACTTTTGTCCTCCTGCCTGGAACTCTATTACAATTTTTTTTTTTATATATTGATTGTTTCGATTAGGTCACCTCTGTCCCTTCATTTTATTATTATTATCCTTTATTTATATGGCGCCACAAGGGTTCCGCAGCACCCATTTTGGAGGTGGGGCTTCCCACACTGCATATAGTACTCAGAGCATGGTATTACTAGGGACCTATAAATACGTAATATAATTTTCCTGCTGCAAATGCCACATTATACCACCAAGTACAGTTTGATTAATGGTAAACGGTCTGCTTTAAAAACTCAGTGACTCTGTATTATCTACAGTGGCGTCTAAACACCCTTATTAATACAGGTTTTGTGATGTAAAGCCTCAAATCCAAATAAATAATGTCAGACATATTTCTTACTTTAATACAGTTTCCCAAACTCCACCATTACAGTTCAGGTTTTAATTCTATCCATGCTTCAGTCCAGATGGTTAAACCAAATTGACTGAGATTCTAATGAAGTCACCTGAACCTGGACTATAATAGCAGAGTTTGGAAAACTCCTGCTTTAATATGACCTTGCAAATAATGAAATACAAGTGACATACAGACATTTTTTAGGAAAAGTAAGTGAATTCATTAAAAAAAAAACTACAATAGTTGCATGATTGTGCACACCCTTTGTTAGTTGGGCTGTAATGTGTTCTGAAGTATCCAATATTATTAAAAGTCATGTTTTAAAGATAATAATTATAAAGCCCCCAGCAATGAAAGTGCTTGTAATTTAACTTTAACCCTAAATAAAGATCCGCTGTTCCTGTAGGGTTTCTTTGCAGCTTTCTTCCTTGGATCCTATAGCTATGGCTTGCAAATAGCTTTTGAAAATGGCAGGATCTCATTACTACAATCAGGAGAGGGGTCTACAAGATTTCAAAGCCATAACCTGTACCATGGATTACTGTGAAGGCCATAATCAGTAAGTGGACAAAATGTGTTACAACACTATGCGAAGATCAGAACGTCCCTCCAGCATTGATAATTACAGAACTCATCGTGGAAGCTACCAAGAAGCCGAATAGAACATTATTGGAGAGGCAGTAATTACTGTCAGGATCTGATCACTCACTGCACATGAGAAGTCTCCTGTACTCTGCACGTGTCTGAGATATAGTGGGCAATAAGGAAGTCATTTCTTCCAAAAAACAAACAATCATCCAAGCCTTTTTTAATTTTGACAAAAAATGCATATATTATGTGACACGTGGTGCGGGCAGCATGGGGTTCCTTTTTTCCCCCCACTGGGTTACATATTCTAATAGATGGCTACAACTATCAGGAGATTTTGGCACAAAGCCTGCTGTTCTCCGTAAGGAAGCTGCAGAAAAGGAAATTACCGTAATCTTCCAGAAAACAATGCACCCATCCAAGTCACCCAAGGAATGGCTTCATAAATGAAGGCCAAAGTCTGAAAATAACCAAGTCAGATCCTGGACCTCAATCCCATGGAAAACCAGTGGACTGACTGAAGCAGGGCTGTGCACTGGTATCTCCAATTTGATGGGCCTTGAGATTTTTTTGCAGGGAAGATTGGGATAGAATTGCAGAGTCCAACTGTGCAAAGTTGATAGAGAATTATTCCGAAAGTCTTGCTGCTATAATAAAAACATGAGCTGCCTCCATAAAGTAGGGGGTGTGCACATGTTTGCTGGGGGAGGGGATTTCCGCTTTTTCCTAAAATTGCTTCTTTGTATGTCCCATTTCTTGGTTGCAAGTCATATTAAAGATAGATGAGCATCTGACATGATTTATCCTGATTTCCAGCTTTGAATCACAAAACTTGCAATTACAATAAGGGTCTGTAGACTGTTTATATCTGCAGTATTTAGAAAATAGAAACATGTTCCTAACATGCATTTAAGTGAAAGCACACTTTAAAGTAACACGTTTAATTACTATACAACTTCATTATTTTCCTCAGCGTTTGGTGGAGAGAGATGGAAATCCAATGTGTTACTGACAGCACTTCTGTGCCCCGGGTAAGTTATGTGCATGTCCTAAAGCATTTTATAGTTTAAGTTGGAACAGACAGTTACCAAATGTATGACCCTGTTTATCCTGACAGTTGCTGTGCTGGGAACCTTGTAACAGCTGATTTAAATATAGTATAAAAAGCACTGTTTTATTTATTGCTGTTCTAACATCATCTGTGGAAAGATGAAAAGATACCTAGGGAAGGTGATTAAATTTTTTGGAGAGGGCCACCCAAAGTAATGGGCACCTATCTGAGCAGTTCAGTTGTTGTTCCAATCGGGCATTCATTATTTCTGACATGTCCAAAAGCACCTGATTTTAATACTGACCGCAGTACGGCTATTTGCGAGCAAACAGAGCCACAATTGAATTGCTTGGGCGCTATCTAGTGGCAACCAGTAAAAATTTAATTGTCCCCCTAGATTGAATAATACAAATAATTTGCCATTTAGCGCAAACAAATGAATAAAAGGTGTTATTTTGTGCATGTTGTTTTGATGCTGTTGCAGTTTGTTAAGCAACCACTAGAGGTCATATTGTCTGAAAATATTTCACATTTGTGTCTTTGGTACAAGTCCTATAACTTTTGTAAAGGAAAAATGCTTACCCAATAACAATTACAGAAATGCTAATTTCAATTCTCTGTTTTTAGGATTATTTTTACTGATTTCTTCATCATGAATGTCATCTTGTGGGCAAAAGGTTCTTCAGCTGCAATTCCCTTTGGTACACTGGTGGCTGTCCTAGCAATGTGGTTTGGCATTTCTGTCCCATTAACCTTTCTCGGAGCATACTTTGGATTTAAAGAGAGAGTAAGTTTTTCATTTAATTATAAGTGGTTACCAATGATTGCGTTGTAAGAATTGTAAGATAGTTAATGAGGTTGAAAAAAGACAAGTTGTCCATCGAGTTCAACCTTTATTTCTCTAACGTCCTAGTGGATGCTGGGGACTCCGTCAGGACCATGGGGAATAGCGGGCTCCGCAGGAGACAGGGCACATCTAAAAAAGCTTTTAGGTCACATGGTGCGTACTGGCTCCTCCCCCTATGACCCTCCTCCAAGCCTCAGTTAGGTTTTTGTGCCCGTCCGAGAGGGTGCAATCTAGGTGGCTCTCCTAAAGAGCTGTTTAGAAAAGTTTTTTTTTAGGTTTCAATTTCAGTGATTCCTGCTGGCAACAGGATCACTGCATCGAGGGACTTAGGGGAGAGATTTCCAACTCACCTGCGTGCAGGATGGATTGGAGTCTTAGGCTACTGGACACTTAGCTCCAGAGGGAGTCGGAACACAGGTCAGCCTGGGGTTCGTCCCGGAGCCGCGCCGCCGATCCCCCTTACAGACGCTGAAGAGACGGCAGAACGGAGGTCCGGAAAACAGGCGGCAGAAGACTCCACAGTCTTCATGAAGGTAGCGCACAGCACTGCAGCTGTGCGCCATTGTTGTCACACGGCTCACTGACTCAGTCACGGAGGGTGCAGGGCGCTGCTGGGGGCGCCCTGGGCAGCAATATAATTACCTTTAGTGGCAAAATAAATACATCACATATAGCCATTAAAGCTATATGTATGTATTTTAACCCAGGCCAGTTTCTTAAAAACCGGGAGAAAAAGCCCGCCGAAAAAGGGGCGGAGCTTATTCTCCTCAGCACTCAGCGCCATTTTCCTGCTCAGCTCCGCTGGTGAGGAAGGCTCCCAGGACTCTCCCCTGCACTGCACTACAGAAACAGGGTAACAAAGAGAAGGGGGGCATAAATTGGCGATATTTATATATTAAGAGCGCATATATAGTAAACAACACCTTCTAGGGTTGTTTATATACATTTATAGCGCTTTTGGTGTGTGCTGGCAAACTCTCCCTCTGTCTCCCCAAAGGGCTAGGGGGTCCTGTCTTCGATTAGAGCATTCCCTGTGTGGCTACTGTGTGTCGGTACGTGTGTGTCGACATGTATGAGGACGATGTTGGTGTGGAGGCAGAGCAATTGCCGATGATGGTAATGTCACCCCCTAGGGAGTCGACACCGGAATGGATGGCTTTAGTTATGGAATTACGTGATAATGTCAGCACATTACAAAAGTCAGTTGACGAAATAAGACGCCCGGCAAACCAGTTAGTACCGGTTCAGGCGTCTCAGACACCGTCAGGGGCTGTAAAACGTCCTTTACCTCAGTCAGTCGACACGGGTACCGACACAGATGAATCTAGTGTCGACGGTGAAGAAACAAACGTATTTTCCAATAGGGCCACACGTTATATGATCACGGCAATGAAGGAGGCTTTGCAGATCTCTGATACTGCTGGTACCTCAAAAAGGGGTATTATGTGGGGGGTGAAAAAACTACCTGTATTTTTCCCAGAATCAGAGGAATTGAATGATGTGTGTGATGAAGCGTGGGTTACCCCCGATAGAAAATTGCTAATTTCAAAGAAGTTATTGGCATTATACCCTTTCCCACCAGAGGTTAGGGCGCGCTGGGAAACACCCCCTAGGGTGGATAAGGCGCTCACACGTTTATCAAAGCAAGTGGCGTTGCCGTCTCCTGATACGGCCGCCCTCAAGGATCCAGCAGATAGGAGGCTGGAAACTACACTGAAGAGTATATACACACATACTGGTGTTATACTGCGACCGGCAATAGCCTCAGCCTGGATGTGCAGTGCTGGGGTAGTGTGGTTGGATTCTCTGACTGAAAATATTGATACCCTGGATAGGGACAGTATTTTATTGACTCTAGAGCAATTAAAGGATGCTTTTCTTTATATGCGAGATGCTCAGAGGGATGTTTGTACTCTAGCATCAAGAGTAAGCGCGATGTCCATATCTGCCAGAAGAAGTTTATGGACGCGACAGTGGTCAGGTGATGCGGATTCCAAGAGGCATATGGTAGTATTGCCATATAAAGGAGAGGAATTGTTTGGGGTCGGTCTTTCGGACCTGGTGGCCACGGCAACTGCCGGCAAATCCACCTTTTTACCTCAGACCCCTTCCCAACAGAAAAAGACACCGTCTTTTCAGCCGCAGTCCTTTCGCTCCTATAAAAAGCGACCAAAAGGACAGTCTTATCTGCCGCGAGGCAGAGGAAAGGGTAAGAAAGGGCAGCAAGCAGCCCCTGCCCAGGAACAGAAGCCCGCCCCGGCTTCTACAAAGCCATCAGCATGACGCTGGGGCTTTACAAGCGGACTCAGGAACGGTGGGGGGTCGACTCAAGATTTTCAGCAATCAATGGGCTCACTCACAAGTGGACCCGTGGGTCCTGCAGATAATATCTCAGGGTTACATGCTGGAGTTCGAAAGGTCTCCCCCTCGCCGGTTCCTAAAGTCTGCTTTACCAACGTCTCCCTCAGAAAGGACGTCGGTTTTGGAAGCCATTCACAAGCTGTATTCTCAGCAGGTGATAGTCAAGGTACCCCTCCTACAACAGGGAAAGGGGTATTATTCCACACTATTTGTGGTACCGAAACCGGACGGTTCGGTAAGGCCTATTCTAAATCTGAAATCCTTGAACCTGTACATACAGAAATTCAAGTTCAAGATGGAGTCACTCAGGGCAGTGATAGCGAATCTGGAAGAAGGAGACTTCATGGTGTCCTTGGACATAAAAGATGCTTATCTACATGTCCCGATTTACCCCTCACACCAAGGGTATCTCAGGTTCGTGATACAAGACTGTCATTATCAGTTTCAAACGCTGCCGTTTGGTTTGTCCACGGCCCCTCGGGTCTTTACCAAGGTAATGACCGAAATGATGGTTCTTCTACGAAGAAAAGGCGTATTAATTATCCCTTACTTGGACGATCTCCTGATAAGGGCAAAGTCCAGAGAACAGCTGGAAGTCGGTGTGGCGCTAACACAAGTAGTGCTTCAGCAACACGGGTGGATTCTAAATCTTCCAAAATCTCAATTGACCCCGACAACACATCTGCTGTTCCTGGGCATGATTCTGGACACGGTTCAGAAAAAGGTATTTCTCCCGGAAGAGAAAGCAAGGGAGTTATCCGAACTTGTCAGGAACCTCCTAAAACCAGGAACTGTGTCAGTACATCAATGCACAAGAGTCCTGGAAAAGATGGTGGCTTCGTACGAAGCGATTCCATTCGGCAGATTCCATGCACGGACATTTCAGTGGGATCTGCTGGACAAATGGTCCGGATCGCATCTTCACATGCATCAGCGGATAACACTGTCACCGAGAACAAGGTTGTCTCTCCTGTGGTGGTTGCAGACTGCCCATCTGTTAGTGGGCCGCAGATTCGGCATACAGGACTGGGTCCTGGTGACTACGGATGCCAGCCTACGAGGTTGGGGAGCAGTCACAAAGGGAAGAAACTTCCAGGGCGTGTGGTCAAACCTGGAGACGTCTCTTCACATAAATATACTGGAGCTAAGAGCGATCTACAATGCTCTAAGTCTGGCAAAACCGCTGCTTCAGGGTCAGCCGGTGTTGATCCAGTCCGACAACATCACGGCAGTCGCCCACGTAAACCGACAAGGCGGCACGAGAAGCAGGAGTGCAATGGCAGAAGCTGCAAGGATTCTGCGCTGGGCGGAGAATCATGTCGTAGCACTGTCAGCAGTGTTCATCCCGGGAGTGGACAACTGGGAAGCAGATTTCCTCAGCAGACACGACCTTCACCCGGGAGAGTGGGGACTTCATCCAGAAGTTTTCCACATGATTGTGAACCGTTGGGAAAAACCAAAGGTGGACATGATGGCGTCTCGCCTCAACAAAAAATTGGACAGGTATTGCGCCAGGTCAAGAGACCCTCAGGCAATAGCTGTGGACGCTCTGGTAACACCGTGGGTGTACCAGTCAGTGTATGTGTTTCCTCCTCTGCCTCTCATACCAAAGGTACTGAGAATTATACGGAAAAGAGGAGTAAGAACAATACTGGTAGCTCCGGACTGGCCAAGAAGAACTTGGTATCCGGAACTTCAAGAGATGCTCACGGAGGATCCGTGGCCTCTACCTCTAAGAAGGGATCTGCTTCAGCAGGGACCTTGTATGTTCCAAGACTTACCGCGACTGCGTTTGACGGCATGGCGGTTGAACGCCGGATTCTAAAAGAGAAGGGCATTCCTGAGGAAGTTATTCCTACTTTAATTAAAGCCAGGAAAGAAGTGACCGCACAACATTATCACCGCATTTGGAGAAAATATGTTGCGTGGTGTGAGGCCAAGAAGGCTCCAACGGAAGAATTTCAATTGGGTCGATTCTTACATTTCCTGCAAGCAGGATTGTCTATGGGCCTCAAATTGGGGTCCATTAAAGTTCAAATTTCGGCCTTATCAATTTTCTTCCAGAAGGAATTGGCGTCAGTGCCTGAAGTACAAACTTTTGTCAAAGGTGTACTACATATACAACCCCCAATAGTGCCTCCAGTGGCACCGTGGGATTTGAACGTGGTTCTAAATTTTCTCAAATCTCATTGGTTTGAGCCTTTAAAATCGGTAGATTTAAAATACCTTACATGGAAGGTAACCATGCTGTTGGCCCTGGCTTCAGCCAGGAGAGTTTCAGAGTTGGCAGCTTTGTCATACAAGAGCCCATATCTGATATTCCATTCGGACAGGGCAGAATTGAGGACACGTCCTCAATTTCTCCCTAAGGTGGTTTCGGCATTTCACTTGAACCAGCCTATTGTGGTGCCTGCGGCTACTAGCGACTTGGAGGACTCCAAGTTACTGGACGTTGTCAGAGCATTAAAAATATATATTTCAAGGACAGCTGGAGTCAGAAAATCTGACTCGTTGTTTACATTGTATGCACCCAACAAGATGGGTGCTCCTGCGTCTAAACAGACGATTGCACGTTGGATCTGTAGCACAATCCAACTTGCACATTCTGTGGCAGGCGTGCCACAGCCTAAATCTGTAAAGGCCCACTCCACAAGGAAGGTGGGCTCATCTTGGGCGGCTGCCCGAGGGGTCTCGGCGTTACAACTCTGCCGAGCAGCTACGTGGTCAGGGGAGAACACGTTTGTAAAATTTTACAAATTTGATACTCTGGCTAAGGAGGACCTGGAGTTCTCTCATTCGGTGCTGCAGAGTCATCCGCACTCTCCCGCCCGTTTGGGAGCTTTGGTATAATCCCCATGGTCCTGACGGAGTCCCCAGCATCCACTAGGACGTTAGAGAAAATAAGAATTTACTTACCGATAATTCTATTTCTCATAGTCCGTAGTGGATGCTGGGCGCCCATCCCAAGTGCGGATTGTCTGCAATGCTTGTACATAGTTATTGTTACAAAAATCGGGTTATTACTATTGTTGCGAGCCATCTTTTCAGAGGCTACTTCGTTTTGTTATCATACTGTTAACTGGGTTCAGATCACAAGTTGTACGGTGTGATTGGTGTGGCTGGTATGAGTCTTACCCGGGATTCAAGATCCTTCCTTATTGTGTACGCTCGTCCGGGCACAGTACCTAACTGAGGCTTGGAGGAGGGTCATAGGGGGAGGAGCCAGTACGCACCATGTGACCTAAAAGCTTTTTTAGATGTGCCCTGTCTCCTGCGGAGCCCGCTATTCCCCATGGTCCTGACGGAGTCCCCAGCATACTATTCTCTATATAACCAAAGATTTACCCATAATGACTCGAGTGAAGACCGTGTTTAGTCTAGTTGCCAACCAGAATGCATACTTTTTCTAAAATACATACATTTTAGATGCTATGGGTATATTCAATTAAAGTCGGATCCATTCCGACATGTATTTGTCGGAATGGATCTGACAACCCCTATTCAAATCTCCCCTTAATTTGACTTTTTCAAGTCGAATTAAGATGAGGGACGCAGAGGAGGAGAGGGGGGGCGAGCCGCGGGGAACAGCTGCCGGCAGCCAGAGGAGATCAGCGCTACAGATGGATGTCACACAGCTGCCCGACCTCATGGCAGCCTCCACCCGGCTCCAGCAAGCTTGCTGGAGCCGGGTGGACGCTGCCGTGAGCGGCGCGGGTGTGTGTCATCCTGCTGCAGCGCTGTGCCATAGCGCTGATCTCCTCTGGCTGCCCGCAGCAGTCTCCCTGCGGCTCTCCTCCTCTGGGTCCGCATCTCAGTCCGACATCTTTTGATGTCGGACTGAGATGGTCGAAAAGGGGGCCAAAACCTCCACGTGCTTTTTGACAAGTCAAATTTTTCAACTTGTCGAAAATATTAAATAGGTTGGAACCCCTTCCGACCTAAAAAAAAGTCGAAAACTGCTGTCTTTTCGACAGACAGCAGTTTTCGACTTCAATTGAATATACCCCTATATCTTTGGATATGTTTTTCAGCTAGAAATGTATCGAACCCATTCCTAAACAAATTGACTGAGTCTGCCATTCTTACTTCTCTGGCAAAGAATTCCAAATCTTACTGCCCTTACTGTGAACAGCCCCCTCCTTTGTTGTGTATGGAATTTCCTCTCCTCTAACCTTAGAGGGTGTCCTCAAGTCCTGTGTGGAGGTCTCTCAATAAACAAATTGCCTGATAGCTCCATGTATGGTCCCTTTTATATATTTATAAAAATAATGTCTCCTCTTAGATGACTCTTTTCAAATTTGTCGGATAATAAAGCATACGCACAACAAATCACTATGAAGGCAAATTAGCGTCAGCCTCTGGCACATGTAGCCACCAATTCTAAATATAGTTTCCTAATTTGACCTGTCCATTTTTACTGCAGGAGAAAATGTAACATACTGTAGGTATTTGCATGCCCTGACGTCTACCACTGTTTATAAATGTATTGCTTTACATTTCTGTGCATTTAGCCACATATTTTTATCCTGCAGCAGTGTTTAGCTTGTTAACCTCCAATACAATTAAGCTACTGCATATATGCTATGGTATCCAAGGCAAAGCTGTGTTGTATAACCTGGTCAACTCTGGCCAATGATCTAAATGTGTAAGTCAAAATCACTGAAGAAAAAGCAGGGTAAAAGTTGCAAGTTTACAAGTTTTTGTAAAAGTTGCAGAAGGCATGTAAAAGCAAAGAAATTGAGAATATGAAGGTGTGAAAGGCGGGAAACTGTTTATAAATCTACGCTGAAGATTAATCCTATAGTTTGTATTAAATATTAGGTTAAACTCAGACGTTTCCCTGGTATTGCAAAATTAAGAGCGATTATGCTGTAAAATGTTTTACTTTTATTCCTTAAAGAGTGACCTATAAGGTCTAGTTTGATAGTTTGAGACTTTTTTTTTTTTACGTAAATGAGTTTTGTGTACCAAATTTGAACACAAAGTGGCACTGTTTTTTTGTTTGACTGTGTGTATTCATTTGTATTCTTTTAACCTTAACAGATTTATAAAACATTTCTGTTATGTTGATAGCAGACATACGACTCTGTATACATTTTTATATCAATCTGCAAATTATTAGTAAGGATGTTTGTGCAATATATCCAAAATTTTGCAAATGATAAAATGTCATGCAAAAAGTAAATAAATTACAGCTACTACTATTTAGAAAATGTTATAATGAAAACCGTAAATTTTGGTTTTAAAGCAACAATAATGTAACTTGATCAGTTATACTGAACTCCCTACCCATGCCTGGGTCCAGGGGCCAGCCCATACCACCATTTTCTCTGACGTCCTAGTGGATGCTGGGTACTCCGTAAAGGACCATGGGGAATAGACGGGCTCCGCAGGAGACTGGGCACTCTAAAAGAAAGATTAGGTACTATCTGGTGTGCACTGGCTCCTCCCTCTATGCCCCTCCTCCAGACCTCAGTTAGAATCTGTGCCCGGCTCGAGCTGGTTGCACACTAGGGGCTCTCCTGAGCTTCTAGTAAAGAAAGTATTTATTAGGTTTTTTATTTTCAGTGAGATCTGCTGGCAACAGACTCACTGCTACGAGGGACTTAGGGGAGAGAAGCGAACCTACCTGCTTGCAGCTAGCTTGGGCTTCTAGGGCTACTGGACACCATTAGCTCCAGAGGGATCAAACACAGGCCCAGCCTCGGTCGTCCGGTCCCGGAGCCGCGCCGCCGTCCCCCTTGCAGAGCCAGAAGCAAGAAGAACGTCCTGGAAATCGGCGGCTGAAGACTCCGGTCTTCATTAAGGTAGCGCACAGCACTGCAGCTGTACGCCATTGCTCCCTATGCACACCACATACTCCGGTCACTGATGGGTACAGGGCGCCGGGGGGGGGCGCCCTGGGCTGCAATTAGAGTACCTTACATGGCGAACAGCACATAATATAGTCTAATAAACTATATATGTGCAAAAATACCCCGCCATAATATAAATATAAAGAGCGGGATAAGCCCGCCGAGAAGGGGGCGGGGCTATCTCCCTCAGGACACTGGCGCCATTTCCTCTTCACAGCTCCGCTGGAAGACAGCTCCCCAGGCTCTCCCCTGCAGTTTCCAGGCTCAAAGGGTAAAAAAGAGAGGGGGGGCACTAAATTTAGGCGCAAAACTGTATTGTATAGCTGCTATAGGGAAAATCACTTTCTGTAATAGTGTAAATCCCTGTTTATATAGCGCTGTGGTGTGTGCTGGCATACTCTCTCTCTGTCTCCCCAAAGGACTTTGTGGGGTCCTGTCCTCAGTCAGAGCATTCCCTGTGTGTGTGCGGTGTCGGTACGGCTGTGTCGACATGTTTGATGATGAGGCTTATGTGGAGGCGGAGCAGGTGCCGATAAATGTGATGTCACCCCCTGCGGGGTCGACACCAGAGTGGATGGATATGTGGAAGGTTTTACACGACAGTGTCAACTCCTTACATAAAAGGTTCGATGACATAACAGCTGTGGGACAGCCGGCTTCTCAGCCAGTGCCTGCCCAGGCGTCTCAAAGGCCATCAGGGGCTCAAAAACGCCCGCTACCTCAGATGGCAGACACAGATGTCGACACAGAGTCTGACTCCAGTGTCGACGAGGACGATACTAATGTACATTCCACTAGGGCCATCCGTTGCATGATTACGGCAATGAAAAATGTGTTACACATTTCTGACATTAACCCAGGTACCACTAAAAAGGGTATTATGTTTGGGGAGAAAAAGCAGCCAGTGTTTTTTCCCCCATCAGATGAGTTGAATGAAGTGTGTGAAGAAGCGTGGGGTGCCCCCGATAAGAAACTGGTAATTTCTAAAAAGTTACTGATGGCGTACCCTTTCCCGCCAGAGGATAGGTCACGTTGGGAGATATCTCCTAGGGTGGATAAGGCGCTCACACGCTTGTCAAAAAAGGTGGCACTGCCGTCTCAGGATACAGCCGCCTTGAAGGAGCCTGCTGATAGAAAGCAGGAGGCTATCCTGAAGTCTGTATATACACACTCGGGTACTATACTGAGACCTGCAATTGCTTCAGCATGGATGTGTAGTGCTGCTGCAGCGTGGTCTGATACCCTGTCAGATAATATTGATACCCTCGACAGGGATACTATTTTGCTAACCATAGAGCGTATTAAAGACGACGTCTTATATATGAGGGATGCACAGAGGGATATTTGCCGGCTAGCATCTAGAATTAATGCAATGTCCATTTCTGCCAGGAGGGTATTATGGACCTGGCAGTGGACAGGTGATGCTGATTCTAAAAGGCACATGGAGGTTTTGCCTTATAAGGGTGAGGAATTGTTTGGGGATGGTCTCTCGGACCTAGTATCCACAGCAACAGCTGGGAAATCGACATTTTTACCTCCGGCTCCCTCACAACCTAAGAAAGCACCGTACTATCAGGTACAGTCCTTTCGGCCTCAGAAAGGCAAGCGGATCAAAGGTGCTTCCTTTCTGCCCAGAGGCAGGGGGAGAGGGAAAAAGCTGCACCAGACAGCCAGTTCCCAGGAACAAATATCCTCCCCTGCTTCTACTAAGTCCACCGCATGACGCTGGGGCTCCACAGGTGGAGCCAGGTGCGGTGGGGGCGCGTCTCCGGAACTTCAGCGACCAGTGGGTTCGCTCACAGGTGGATCTCTGGGTTCTACAAGTGGTATCTCAGGGATACAAGCTGGAATTCGAGGCGTCTCCCCCTCGCCGTTACCTCAAATCAGCCTTGCAGCTACTCCCCGGGACAGGGAGGTAGTACTGGCGGCAATTCACAAGCTGTACCTCCAGCAGGTGATAATAAAAGTTCCCCTCCTTCAACAGGGACGGGGTTACTATTCCACAATGTTTGTGGTACCGAAACCAGACGGTTCGGTGAGACCCATTCTAAATTTGAAATCCTTGAGCACTTATATAAGGAAGTTAAAGTTCAAAATGGAATCGCTCAGGGCGGTTATTGCAAGCCTGGAAGAGGGGGATTACATGGTATCACTGGACATCATGGATGCTTACCTACATGTCCCCGTTTACCCACCTCACCAGGAGTACCTCAAGGTTGTGGTACAGAACTGCCATTACCAATTCCAGACGTTGCCGTTTGGTCTGTCCACAGCACCGAGGGTGTGTTCCAAGGTAATGGCCAAAATGATGATACTCCTTCGAAAGAAGGGAGTTATAATTATCCCGTACTTGGACGATCTCCTTATAAAGGCGAGGTCCAAGGAGCAGTCGTTGATCGGAGTAGCACTATCTCAGGAAGTGCTACAACAGCACGGCTGGATTCTGAATATCCCAAAGTCGCAGCTGGTTCCTACGACGCGTCTGCTGATATTGGGCATGTTTCTGGACACAGAACAGAAGAAGGTGTTTCTCCCGGAGGAGAAGGCCAAGGAGTTGTCATCTCTGGTCAGAGACCTCCTGAAACCAAAACAGGTGTCGGTGCATCATTGCACGCGAGTCCTGGAAAAGATGGTAACTTCTTACGAAGCAATTCCCTTCGGCAGGTTCCATGCAAGGAACTTTCAGTGGGACCTGTTAGACAAGTGAGGATCGCATCTTCAGATGCATCGGCTGATCACCCTGTCCCCGAGGGCCAGGGTGTCTCTGCTGTGGTGGCTGCAGAGTGCTCATCTTCTCGAGGGCCGCAGATTCGGCATTCAGGACTGGGTTCTGGTGACCACGGATGCAAGCCTCCGAGGTTGGTAAGCAGTCACTCAGGGAAGAAATTTCCAAGGACAATGGTCGAGTCAGGAGACTTCCCTACACATAAATATTCTGGACCTAAGGGCCATTTACAATGCCCTAAGGCAAGCAGAATCCCTGCTTCTAAACCAGCCGGTGCTGATTCAGTCAGACAACATCACGGCTGTCGCCCATGTAAACCGACAAGGCGGCACAAGAAGCAGGATGGCGTTGGCAGAAGCCACAAGGATTCTCCGATGGGCGGAGTATCACGTGCTAACACTGTCAGCAGTGTTCATTCCGGGTGTGGAAAACTAGGAAGCAGACTTCCTCAGCAGGCACGACCTCCACCCGGGAGAGTGGGGACTTCATCCAGAAGTCTTCACGCAGATTGTGAACCGTTGGGAACGGCCATAGGTGGACATGATGGCGTCCCGCCTCAACAAAAAGCTAAAAAAGTATTGCGCCAGGTCAAGAGACCCTCAGGCGATAGCTGTGGACGCACTAGTGACACCGTGGGTGTACCAGTCGGTTTATGTGTTCCCTCCTCTTCCTCTCATACCCAAGGTACTGAGGATAGTAAGTAAGAGAGGAGTAAGAACTATACTCGTAGTTCCGGATTGGCCAAGAAGAACTTGGTACCCAGAACTACAAGAAATGATCTGGGAGGACCCATGGCCTCTGTCTCTCAGACAGGACCTGTTACTGCAGGGGCCCTGTCTGTTCCAAGACTTACCGCGGCTGCGTTTGAAGGCTTGGCGGTTGAACGCCGGATCCTAACGGAAAAGGGCGTTCCAGATGAAGTGATTCCTACGCTGTTAAAGGCTAGGAAAGACGCTGCCTGAAGTTCAGACATTGTTAAGGGAGTGCTGCATATTCAGCCCCCTTTTGTGCCTCCAGTGGCACCTTGGGATCTCAACGTAGTGTTGGATTTCCTAAAATCACATTGTTTTGAGCCACTTCAGAACGTGGAGTTGAAGTATCTCACGTGGAAAGTGGTCATATATATATTTGGCCTTGGCTTCGGCTAGGCGTGTGTCAGAATTGGCGGCTTTGTCATGTGAAAGCCCTTATCTGATCTTCCATAGGGACAGGGCAGAATTGAGGATTCGTCCCCAATTTCTCCCTAAGGTGGTATCGGCGTTTCATTTGAACCAACCTATTGTGGTTCCTGCGGCTACTCGGGACTTGGAGGCCTCCAAATTGCTGGACGTAGTCCGGGCCCTGAAAATCTATGTTTCCGGGACGGCTAGAGTCAGAAATACTGACTCGCTGTTATCCTGCATGCACCCAACAAGCTGGGTGCTCCTGCTTCTAAGCAGACTATTGCTCGCTGGATCTGTAGCACGATTCAACTTGCACATTCTGCGGCTGGACTGCCGCATCCTAAATCAGTAAAAGCCCATTCCACGAGGAAGGGGACTCTTCTTGGGCGGCTGCCCAAGGGGTCTCGGCATTACAACTTTGCCGAGCTGCTACCTGGTCGGGGTCAAACACGTTTGCAAAATTCTACAAGTTTGATACCCTGGCCGAGGAGGACCTTGAGTTTGCTCATGCGGTGCTGCAGAGTCATCCGCACTCTCCCGCCCGTTTGGGAGCTTTGGTATAATCCCCATGGTCCTTACGGAGTACCCAGCATCCACTAGGACGTCAGAGAAAATAAGAATTTACTCACCGGTAATTCTATTTCTCGTAGTCCGTAGTGGATGCTGGGAGCCCGTCCCAAGTGCGGACTCTCTGCAATACGTGTATATAGTTATTGCTTAACTAAAGGGTTTTGTTATGAGCCATCTGTTAATGAGGCTCATTTGTTGTTCATACTGTTAACTGGGTATAGTTATCACAAGTTGTACGGTGTGATTGGTGTGGCTGGTATGAGTCTTACCCTGGATTCCAAATCCTTTCCTTGTAGTGTCAGCTCTTCCGGGCACAGTTTCCCTAACTGAGGTCTGGAGGAGGGGCATAGAGGGAGGAGCCAGTGCACACCAGATAGTACCTAATCTTTCTTTTAGAGTGCCCAGTCTCCTGCGGAGCCCGTCTATTCCCCATGGTCCTTACGGAGTACCCAGCATCCACTACGGACTACGAGAAATAGAATTACCGGTGAGTAAATTCTTATTTTTCCTTGGGTCTTTCTGTTTCTATGATGCAGTATCTGCAAATAAAGTCCATTCGTGGATTGAAAGTGCCAGGGACAATCCATGTTATCTTTGTTGTTCCTTGCGATTGCTCTTCCCACTAACCCCAGATATTTGGCTGAGGCCATGAAAAGAACCAGAGGAAACCCTGGATTACTGCTGTGTAGGGCACCCTGGCGGTCTATGGTTGTGAAGAAAATAGATGGTAGCGCAACCTTAAGTTTACCTTTCCCTCTTTAATTGTTACTCAAAATTATAGTTTTTTTTTTTTTAACTTTTATTTATAGTTGGAGACGTCTCACTATATTATTCTTGTCTTGTCACAGGCCATTGAACATCCAGTCCGTACAAACCAGATTCCTCGTCAGATCCCAACTCAGTCATTTTTCACAAAACCATTTCCTGGCATCATTATGGGTGGGATTCTACCATTTGGATGCATTTTTATTCAGCTATTTTTCATTCTCAACAGCATTTGGTAAGTGTTTGGTTGTGGGTTTTTTTTTTTTGTAAGTCTTCTGAAAGTTACAATGGACGTCAACCTTAAAATTATTGTTTTATCATTATCTCCAGAGAAGACCTTTTTCTGTCTTCCTGTCAAGTTCACCATTGTCAATCCCTCTGTCCTCTTTTGGCATTCAAATATCCTCGTCTAAAGGTTAACCACTATGATGCATGGTACAGTACATTGCGTGGTGCAAGTCACTTGTATTCACCACTGTCTTCTGCCTTTTTACCCAGATTATGTACTTTTTCCCTGCATTTTGCGCCTTATTTCAGTTCTAGTGTACTACGTGTTTAAGATTAGATTTTTTTTATTGCAAAGGAATTGGTATAAAGTCGCAGATTTAAGATCTATATTTTAAGAAAAAGCTGCATGGCATGACTAAATTGGCTGTTTGGCATGATTTGATGATAGATCTATGTGGACACATCTTTATTTCTATATGTAATTATTATTAATTTATTGTAAAAAATTTTTTATATCCGTGCTTCAAGTAAGCCAAAAATGGCTAGCTATTACATATCAATGGTATTTGTAAGAGTGCAAAGGTCCCCATACATCAGCGGATATGGGTCATTGGGTCGACACTCATTAGGTCGACCACTGAAGGTTGACATTGCCCTTAGGTCGACATGTACTAGGTCGACAGGTCAAAAGGTCGACATGATTTTTTTTACTCTTTTTAGTGTCGTGTTCTCCGTAAAGTGACGGGAAACCCAAATTAGTGCACTGTGTCCCCTCACATGGCTTTGCTCGGCACAGATTACCGTTCCAATCGTAGTCCACGTGGATTAAGTATGAAAAAATCCAAAAAATGAAGAAGAAAAAATATTGAAAAACTCATGTCGACATTTTGACTTGTCGACCTAATGAGTGTCTGCATATGTTGTGTCGACCTAACGACCATATTCCACATCAGCAATGACAAAAAAAAACCAATCGGCTGATTCTGAAATCTTTTCCCAGATTTTAAGATTCCCCAATCCACCAATCTTCACCCATACTTTACAGAGACTTTTCAGTGATTTGCAGATAATTTTCAGCAAACACAGATCCTCCAATCTTGTAAGGCTTATCAGTTTAGTAGAAACGGTCTGCAAATCTGCTGATTTTTGCCATACACTAGGAATCTACAGTCCCAATTGATCTGTGAAATCCAACATGTTTAACAATCCCAATCGATTTTTGTTTTGAATCTGCGATCTGTGAGCCCCGTACATTACAGATTTATTTGCAGTCATCTACAAAATGCCGAATTGCTCCATTCGATTGCTTATGTAGAGAGGCTTTTACTCTTCATAAGGGTAAAACAATTCTAAGTGGTAATATGTAAAGTGCTTCCCAAGATTCGGTGGGTAAAATTCAAGGAGCTGCAAGCTGCTGCCAGAATGGCTTCTGGCAGATTGGTGGGCTATGTACCAGAGTGGATTGCTACTTGCAGCCTATGGGAGGACATTAGCCTGTTGTAAGTTGTACTTAGGAGTAGCACGAGTAGCTGGCGGCAGCTTGCGACTACTTCAATATTGCCGTGTGTGATAGGCACTTCTGATAACTGTTCCGCAGGTTGCTGTGCAGACAAAGAATTGGTTTTGCTGCAGTGGGTAACGCTAATATTTCTCTGAGTTTAGAAAAACAAGCTAATGGTTACTTGCTGTGGGTTTTTTTCATGTTTACTATTGGAACAGTTTTAATTAAGCCAATAATGGTAATGTGGCAGTATATAGATATTTACCTTTCATGGCTTATTCTGTGCAAGTGTGAGAGGATGATACACTGTCAAACAATAGAAGTCAATTTAGACTTTACTTTGGAAGGCGTGTAAGAATGTATGCTATTGTCAGAAAGGGTATGATGATTACAGGATTTGATTGCAGTTACCATTTTCTGCCATCAGACAGTTTGCCCTTTATAATATGCTCTTAGTATGTACTATGAGAGTTCATGTCTGTCTGCTACATGTCCTGTCGGCTATATGAACACCCTGAAGTATTTTCCTAGTCATAAGCTCCTTACACATTCTTTTGTGTTTCACTTCATGTATTTTGTTTTGTAGGTCTCATCAAATGTACTATATGTTCGGTTTCCTGTTTCTGGTATTCATAATTCTCCTGATAACTTGTTCAGAAGCTACCATCTTGCTTTGTTACTTCCATCTATGTGCAGAGGTACTTATACACTTAGCTCATCTTATATGGTGCATTGTCTGAGGGAAATTCTGCTCCAAGCAGAACAATGGCTTTGGATAAAGGGCACCTTATGTTTTCAATATGACTCCAAAGTGTTTTTGTTTCTCTCTTTTTTTTTTGTATTTTTTTCTAGATGCACATATAACATGACCATTTGCCTTTCTCATATGCTTATTGCTGGCCTGTTTGCACACTATGCAGGGAGCTATTTTTTGCCTGTACAGCCTATCAATTAATAGGAGCTAATAAACTACCTAATGATTTGTATAATGCTTAGTATTCAGTGCGCGGAATGCCTTCCTGTACTGTGAGGGTGACTTTATTTACCTGCCGATCAGAGTATAGGCGTTTGTGCTCTCATGCAATTTGCCCATGATAAGCAAAATTATGTCATATACATGCTTATCTTACAAGCTATTTTCCCACTGTGGAGTCAGTGTTCTATTACATCCAGATACTTCATATTTATGTGTTACAAGCTTCAAGAAACCATAATATAACCTTTAGAGAGTCTGAAAATGTAGTTGATAAAGACACAAAGTATGGCTACTGCAGGCAGGGAAGAAACAAGATGAAGAGTAGGCTGCTGTATGTGATAGTTTACCGGAAATGGTAGGATATTATTCCGGGTGTATCATCTCACTTTTCTAATATTGGGTTTCTGGGTTTGTGACTATAGTCAAGTGTAGTTTCGTGTAGTTGCATAATTGGGTTATACAATGTGACCAATCTGGAGTATGTAGCTGTGGGTTGAAGTATATTTAGGACTTCTTCCGTACACTGGGGGTAATTCAGACCTGATCGCTCGCTAGCGTTTTTTGCAGCGCTGTGATCCGGTTAGAACTGTGCATGCGTATGCACCGCAATGCACAGGCGCGTTGCACAGGCACAAAGCGGTTCGTTCCTCTGAGATGGGTTTGTTCGAAGAATCCATTCGCAGGGGCGATCGCAAGGTGATTGACAGGAAGAAGGCGTTTGTGGGTGTCAACTGACCGTTTTCTGTGAGTGGTTGGAAAAACGCAGGCGTGTCCAAGCGTTTGCAGGGCGGGTGTCTGACGTCAATTTTGGTCTTGGACAGGCTGAAGTGATCACAGCGCCTGAGTAAGTCCTGGGCTACTCAGAGACTGCACAAATTCTATTTGTACTGCTCGGCTGCACATGCGATCTCACACTTGCACAGCAAAAAAACACTACCCGGTGGGCGGCGACTATGTGAACACAGGACTGCAAAAAAACTGCTAGCGAGTGATCAGGTCTGAATTACCCCCACTGTTAGAGTAGGATTCTGTGCAGGAAACTCATTCACCCTTGGTTTACTTGCAGTAAATCATAGGCATCCTGACAAACGTGGGGTATTCTCTCTCGGTTGGTAGGCCCATGCCACCAACAGAGTGTGAATGTAACCTGTGGCGATCACAGCAATCCCGCTAGGGAACTCTCTACCGGTAAAACATACCAGTCCCTACTGGAACTATGGGTTACCAGTGTAATAAATAAAAACTTTTCTGAATCATTAGTTGTAATATTAAATTCACTACACTGGTATATTTGGTAATTATAATGTGCATGTTTTCTATGTATAATTTTCATATTACATAAAAAATAAATTTCTATTTTATTTAATTTGCTAAATAATGGTCTCTTCAATTTCTGTATTTTTCCACTTCCTGGCAGGATTACCATTGGTGGTGGAGGTCCTTCCTAACGAGCGGATTCACTGCGGTTTATCTTTTTATCTATGCAGTTCATTATTTCTTCTCAAAGCTTCAAATAACAGGAACTGCTAGCACCATTTTGTACTTTGGGTACACGATGATAATGGTTTTAATTTTTTTCCTGTTTACAGGTAAGTAGTAATTATAGAACCAATTCCCAGAACTGCTGCTCTTGTTTTATGTGTCGTTATATCTTATTCCTGGTCAAAAATAAGCTGATCAGCGAAGGACAACCCAAATGTTTCCCCCTCAAGGTGTAGTGATCGTGGTTTGACTATTTCATTGCCATCGATGTAGGATTTCTGTCAGTGCTTTTCCACACTTAAGATGACACCAACATAATTCCTGGACACCCCGACTGCTATTTAGAGACGTGGGGTAGTTGACCTCATGGAGGTTACAATGCCCTTCCCGGAACACACAAGAAACACTGACCTCTTGTTTGTCCTGCAAAAAAAAGGTGATCTGGGTGTAGAAAAATGAAAATAGTTTCTGCTAAAATATCTATTGCAAAGCGCATGCATTTACGTGCCCTGATGTAGGCTAGGGTGTCTGACAATATTTACACAGACGCTTATTGGAAGATTGATGTGCACTTATTGCCTTAAATACATATAGGAATGAATTTATATAGGTAGGACAGAGAGAACACAATGGTTTTAATGTTACACACGTGCATTGCACTTCTGTTGCGTATGTTGGACACACTTATTGATCGCTGGTTAAGTATTAGGCTGCAGCAGAGTGGCACTGGTTTTTATACCCTGTGAAAAAAAAATAAAACTGGGTGCCTAGAAACAGATCTCAGTCTGAGGCGGCTTAGTCAATTTCCACAAGACCTTTACACATGAACTCCGTACAGTCCATAGAATGCTCCAATACATCTACAAGATGTGCATTTCCATATTCCTATTGTGGTTCAATATTTTCTCCCATTTACAGTGTCCACATTCCTAAGAACCTCAGAAAATAAAGAATTATTGGAAGACTTTGCTTGTACTACTGGGCCAGATTCAGAGATGGATGCAGCCACTGGCCTCTGCATGCCCAGAAAACAGGGCAGTCCAGTCCCAGTTTTCTGTAACGTGTAACGCTGGCGGCAGCAATTTTTCAACCATGCTGACCTCTCCGCACACACAGATCTGAACATGTGCAGTACACATCCTGCGCATGCGCGGATCGACAAACATAAGAGATGTACACAAACCTGATGTTTGCGTCTATCTCTGAATTAGGCCCACATTCTTGTAATCTTGCCACAGGAATGTCTCTGCATATTGCCAGACACAGAACAATTTAGACAATGAAATTCCTGTAGGAACTTATATGGAACATCAATACAGGGAAAAGTTATCTGGTAACTTCTCAACAGCTACAGTTGTTGGGGTGGTTATGGATAGGTGGTGTGTATTTCCAGGAAAAAGTCTTGTCAAAATCCAGTAGTAGTTTCAAATTATCTCTGTAAGGAATTGTCTCTGCATCTTGGGAATGTTAGTAACTCCTATTGGCATCCTTCCTTAGCCACTTGCCTGGCATGGTTGCATCAGATGCTACCACACCAGGCAGTGCTTTATCTGACCTGGTCGCACGGGATGCGACCAGTCAGATAAACAGTGTTAGCAGCGGCAGAGAAGGGAAACTTCCCTGCTCCGCTGCTGCTGTCAAAGGGACCGGAAGGTCCCTCTGCCTCCCTGCACACTCCCCTACTGATTGTCGTGCTGCTGATCGGTCAGCACAGCAGGATCCCCCACCCCCGGTGGCTGCAGACAATGGCAGCCGCTGGTAAGTGTAAAACAACCCCCCAAGCCACCCCCAGACCCCTCCCTGTGTACCTGGTGCTGTCCGGCCTCTAAAACCTAAAGGTTGCGATTGTTACCTAAGGTCGCTATGTTACCGATGGCCGCGATGTTCCCGATCGATGTTTAAAAAATGTATTATTATTTCTCTATCGTCCTAGTGGATGCTGGGGTTCCTGAAAGGACCATGGGGAATAGCGGCTCCGCAGGAGACAGGGCACAAAAAGTAAAGCTTTTCCAGATCAGGTGGTGTGCACTGGCTCCTCCCCCTATGACCCTCCTCCAGACTCCAGTTAGATTTTTGTGCCCGGCCGAGAAGGGTGCAATTCTAGGTGGCTCTCATAAAGAGCTGCTTAGAGAAAGTTTAGCTTAGGTTTTTTATTTTACAGTGATTCCTGCTGGCAACAGGATCACTGCAACGAGGGACAGAGGGGAGAAGAAGTGAACTCACCTGCGTGCAGGATGGATTGGCTTCTTGGCTACTGGACATCAGCTCCAGAGGGACGATCACAGGTACAGCCTGGATGGTCACCGGAGCCGCGCCGCCGGCCCCCTTGCAGATGCTGAAGTAAGAAGAGGTCCAGAATCGGCGGCTGAAGACTCCTGCAGTCTTCTAAAGGTAGCGCACAGCACTGCAGCTGTGCGCCATTTTCCTCTCAGCACACTTCACACGCAGTCACTGAGGGTGCAGGGCGCTGGGGGGGGGCGCCCTGGGAGGCAAATGTAAACCTATATAAAGGCTAAAAATACCTCACATATAGCCCCCAGAGGCTATATGGAGATATTTAACCCCTGCCTGTATTCACAAAATAGCGGGAGACGAGCCCGCCGAAAAAGGGGCGGGGCCTATCTCCTCAGCACACGGCGCCATTTCCTCTCACAGCTCCGCTGGTCAGGACGGCTCCCAGGTCTCTCCCCTGCACTGCACTACAGAAACAGGGTAAAACAGAGAGGGGGGGCAAATTTAATGGCAATATCTTGATATATATAAAGCAGCTATAAGGGAGCACTTATTATAAGGCTATCCCTGTCATATATAGCGCTTTTTGGTGTGTGCTGGCAGACTCTCCCTCTGTCTCCCCAAAGGGCTAGTGGGTCCTGTCTTCGTTTAGAGCATTCCCTGTGTGTCTGCTGTGTGTCGGTACGTGTGTGTCGACATGTATGAGGACGATATTGGTGTGGAGGCGGAGCAATTGCCAAATATGGGGATGTCACCTCCTAGGGGGTCGACACCAGAATGGATGCCTTTATTTATGGAATTACGGGATAGTGTCAACACGCTAAAGCAGTCGTTTGACGACATGAGGCGGCCGGACAATCAATTAGTGCCTGTCCAGGCGCCTCAAACACCGTCAGGGGCTGTAAAACGCCCTTTGCCTCAGTCGGTCGACACAGACCCAGACACAGGCACTGATTCCAGTGGTGACGAATCAACCGTATTTTCCAGTAGGGCCACACGTTATATGATTTTGGCAATGAAGGAGGCGTTACATTTAGCTGATACTACAGGTACCACTAAACAGGGTATTATGTGGGGTGTGAAAAAACTACCTATAGTTTTTCCTGAATCAGAAGAATTAAATGACGTGTGTGATGAAGCGTGGGTTGCCCCTGATAAAAAGCTGATAATTTCAAAGAAATTATTGGCATTATACCCTTTCCCGCCAGAGGTTAGGGAGCGCTGGGAAACACCTCCTAGGGTGGACAAGGCGCTAACACGCTTATCAAAACAAGTGGCGTTACCTTCTCCTGAGACGGCCGCACTTAAAGATCCATCAGATAGGAGGATGGAAAATATCCAAAAAAGTATATACACACATGCAGGTGTTATACTACGACCAGCTATAGCGACTGCCTGGATGTGCAGTGCTGGGGTAGTTTGGTCAGAGTCCTTGATTGAAAATATTGATACCCTGGACAGGGACAATATTTTACTGTCGTTAGAACAAATAAAGGATGCATTTCTTTATATGCGTGATGCACAGAGGGATATCTGCACACTGGCATCACGGGTAAGTGCTATGTCCATTTCGGCCAGAAGAGCTTTATGGACGCGACAGTGGACAGGCGATGCGGATTCAAAACGGCATATGGAAGTTTTGCCGTATAAAGGGGAGGAGTTATTTGGAGTCGGTCTATCAGATTTGGTGGCCACGGCTACAGCCGGGAAATCCACCTTTCTACCTCAAGTCACTCCCCAACAGAAAAAGGCACCGACTTTTCAACCGCAGCCCTTTCGTTCCTTTAAAAATAAGAGAGCAAAGGGCTATTCATATCTGCCACGAGGCAGAGGTCGAGGGAAGAAACAGCAACAGGCAGCTCCTTCCCAGGAACAGAAGCCCTCCCCGGCTTCTACAAAAGCCTCAGCATGACGCTGGGGCTTCTCAAGCGGACTCGGGGACGGTGGGAGGTCGTCTCAAAAATTACAGCGCGCAGTGGGCTCACTCGCAGGTAGATCCCTGGATCCTGCAGATAATATCTCAGGGGTACAGGTTGGAATTAGAGACAGATCCACCTCGCCGTTTCCTGAAGTCTGCTTTACCAACGTCCCCTTCCGAAAGGGAGACGGTTTTGGAAGCCATTCACAAGCTGTACTCTCAGCAGGTGATAGTCAAGGTACCTCTTCTACAACAAGGGAAGGGGTATTATTCCACTCTATTTGTGGTACCGAAGCCGGATGGCTCGGTAAGGCCTATTCTAAATCTGAAGTCCTTGAACCTGTACATAAAGAAGTTCAAGTTCAAGATGGAGTCACTCAGAGCAGTGATAGCGAACCTGGAAGAAGGGGACTTTATGGTATCCTTGGACATCAAGGATGCGTATCTCCACGTTCCAATTTACCCCTCACACCAGGGGTACCTCAGGTTCGTTGTACAAAACTGTCACTATCGGTTTCAGACGCTGCCGTTTGGTTTGTCCACGGCACCTCGGGTCTTTACAAAGGTAATGGCCGAGATGATGATTCTTCTTCGAAGAAAAGGCGTATTAATTATCCCATACTTGGACGATCTCCTAATAAGGGCAAGGTCCAGAGAACAGCTAGAGATGGGATTAGCAATATCTCAAGAGGTGCTAAAGCAGCACGGATGGATTCTGAATATTCCAAAATCCAAATTAATGCCGACAACTCGTCTGCTGTTCCTAGGGATGATTCTGGACACGGTTCAGGAAAAGGTTTTTCTTCCCGAGGAAAAAGCCAAGGAGTTATCCGACCTGGTCAGGAATCTCCTAAAACCAGGAAAGGTGCCTGTACATCAATGCACGCATCTTCAGATGCACCTGCGGATAACCCTGTCTCCAAGGACAAGGGTATCTCTTCTGTGGTGGATGCAGAGGGCTCATCTATTGGAGGGCCGCAGATTCGGCATACAGGATTGGATCCTGGTGACCACGGACGCCAGCCTGAGAGGCTGGGGAGCAGTCACACAAGGAAGAAACTTCCAGGGAGTGTGGTCGAGCCTGGAAAAGTCTCTTCACATAAACATTCTGGAACTAAGAGCAATCTACAATGCTCTAAGCCAGGCGGAACCTCTGCTTCAAGGAAGACCGGTGTTGATCCAGTCGGACAACATCACGGCAGTCGCCCATGTAAACAGACAGGGCGGCACAAGAAGCAGGAGTGCAATGGCAGAAGCTGCCAGGATCCTTCGCTGGGCGGAGAATCACGTGATAGCACTGTCAGCAGTGTTCATCCCGGGAGTGGACAACTGGGAAGCAGACTTCCTCAGCAGACACGATCTTCACCCGGGAGAGTGGGGACTTCATCCAGAAGTTTTCCACATGCTAATAAACCGTTGGGAAAGACCAATGGTGGACATGATGGCGTCTCGCCTCAACTAAAAACTGGACAGGTATTGCGCCAGGTCAAGAGATCCGCAGGCAATAGCTGTGGACGCGCTGGTAACACCTTGGGTGTACCAGTCGGTGTATGTGTTTCCTCCTCTGCCTCTCATACCAAAGGTATTGAGAATCATACGGCAAAGCGGAGTAAGAACGATACTAGTGGCTCCGGATTGGCCAAGAAGGTCTTGGTACCCGGAACTTCAAGAGATGGTCACGGACGATCCGTGGCCTCTACCTCTAAGACAGGACCTGCTTCAGCAGGGACCGTGTCTATTCCAAGACTTACCGCGGCTGCGTTTGACGGCATGGCGGTTGAACGCCAGATCCTAAAAGGAAAAGGCATTCCAGAAGAAGTCATTCCTACCTTGATTAAGGCAAGAAAGGAAGTCACCGCGAAGCATTATCACTGCATTTGGCGGAAATATGTTGCGTGGTGCGAGGATCGGAGTGCTCCGACGGAGGAATTTCAACTGGGTCGTTTCCTACATTTCCTGCAATCAGGATTGTCTATGGGTCTCAAATTGGGATCTATTAAGGTTCAAATTTCGGCCCTGTCAATATTCTTCCAAAAAGAATTGGCCTCAGTTCCTGAGGTCCAGACTTTTGTCAAAGGAGTACTGCATATACAGCCTCCTGTGGTGCCTCCGGTGGCACCGTGGGATCTAAATGTAGTTTTAGATTTCCTCAAATCCCATTGGTTTGAACCACTAAAAAATGTGGATTTGAAATATCTCACATGGAAAGTGACTATGTTACTGGCCCTGGCGTCCGCCAGGAGAGTATCTGAACTGGCGGCTTTATCTTATAAAAGCCCTTATTTAATTTTCCATTCGGATAGGGCAGAGCTGCGGACGCGTCCGCATTTTCTCCCTAAGGTGGTATCAGCGTTTCACCTGAACCAGCCTATTGTAGTGCCTGCGGCTACAAGCGACTTGGAGGACTCCAAGTTGTTGGACGTTGTCAGAGCTTTAAAAATATACATTTCAAGGACGGCTGGAGTCAGAAAATCTGACTCGCTGTTTATACTGTATGCACCCAACAAGTTGGGTGCGCCTGCTTCTAAGCAGTCGATTGCTCGTTGGATTTGTAACACAATTCAACTTGCACATTCTGTGGCAGGCCTGCCACAGCCTAAATCTGTTAAGGCCCATTCCACAAGGAAGGTGGGCTCATCTTGGGCGGCTGCCCGAGGGGTCTCGGCATTACAACTCTGCCGAGCAGCTACGTGGTCAGGGGAGAACACGTTTGTAAAATTCTACAAATTTGATACCCTGGCAAAGGAGGACCTGGAGTTCTCTCATTCGGTGCTGCAGAGTCATCCGCACTCTCCCGCCCGTTTGGGAGCTTTGGTATAATCCCCATGGTCCTTTCAGGAACCCCAGCATCCACTAGGACGATAGAGAAAATAAGAATTTACTTACCGATAATTCTATTTCTCGGAGTCCGTAGTGGATGCTGGGCGCCCATCCCAAGTGCGGATTATCTGCAATACTTGTACATAGTTATTGTTAACTAATTCGGGTTATTGTTTAGGGAGCCATCTTTCAGAGGCTCTTCTGTTATCATACTGTTAACTGGGTTTAGATCACAAGTTGTACGGTGTGATTGGTGTGGCTGGTATGAGTCTTACCCGGGATTCAAAATCCTCCCTTATTGTGTACGCTCGTCCGGGCACAGTACCTAACTGGAGTCTGGAGGAGCCAGTGCACACCACCTGATCTGGAAAAGCTTTACTTTATGTGCCCTGTCTCCTGCGGAGCCGCTATTCCCCATGGTCCTTTCAGGAACCCCAGCATCCACTACGGACTCCGAGAAATAGAATTATCGGTAAGTAAATTCTTATTTTCTCTTACGTCCTAGAGGATGCTGGGGACTCCAAAAGGACCATGGGGTATAGACGGGATCCGCAGGAGCTTGGGCACACTTAAAAGACTTAATCTGGGTGTGAACTGGCTCCTCCCTCTATGCCCCTCCTCCAGACCCCAGTTAGACTTTGTGCCCAGGAGTGACTGGATGCACACTAGGGGAGCTCTCCTGAGTTTCTCTAGAAAAGACTTTGTTAGGTTTTTTTATTTTCAGGGAGACCTGCTGGCTACAGGCTCCCTGCAGCGTGGGAGTGAGGGGAGAGGAGCAGACCTACTTCTTCTTAGTTAAGGGCTCTGCTTCTCGGCTACTGGACACCATTAGCTCCAGAGGGTTCGATCACTTGGTGCGCCTAGCTGCTTGCTCCTGGAGCCGCGCCGTCACCCCCTCACAGAAGCCAGAAGAAAGAAGTCGGGTGAGTATGAGAAGATCAGAAGACTTCAGGACGGCAGAAGACTTCAGTAACAGAAGGTATAGCACAGCGGTAACGCTGTGCTCCATGCTCCCACACACATCACCAACGGTATTTACTGGGTGCAGGGCGCTGGGGGGGGGGCGCCCTGGGCAGCATGTTACTGGAGTTTCGGGGCTGGCAGAGAGCTTTTCGGTGCTTCGGCACCGTTTCCAGAAACCCCCGCCGGCATTTTTCATTTTTAAATTTGGCGGGCCGAAACGCTTCGTCCCGCGGCTCCCAGGCGCCATTTTCTCCTTCAACACGCGGCTGAAGGGAGACTCTGCCGGGACCTCCACATTCCTCAGACAAGTAACGGGGAGCTATTCAGAAGGGGGGGGGGGCCACAGTGTGGTGCTTATTATCATTACAAAGCAGCGCTGGGTACATATATCTTTTCTTGGGGTATATGGGCGCTGGGGTGTGAGCTGGCATACTCCCTCTGTCTCCTCTATCTGGGCTTCATTGTGGGCCTGTCACCTAGCTGGGACGTTCTGTGTGTTGTTGTGTGTCGGTACTACGTGTCGGCATGTCTGAGGCTGAATGTTATTCACCAGAGGAGGTTATTGGGGGAGCGGATGCGGGGCTAGATTTGGGACTGTCGACGCAGCCGACACCTGATTTACTCGCATTGCTCAGTACGATAAATTCGAACGTTGCTTCTTTATCAAAGAGGTTAGATAAGTCTGAGTCACAGACGCAGGTGTGGAAAAAGTCCATGGAAGAGGCTTTGTCTCAGGTTCAAACCCCATCCGGGTCGCAAAAGCGGCCATTTACTCAGGTGGTAGATACTGATACCGACACGGACTCTGATTCCGAGGTCGATTTCACTGAGGCTGCTTTACATCCACGGTTAGTTAAGAGTATTCAGTACATGATTGTGGCTATGAAAGATGTTTTACACATTTCTGATGAACCTGAGGTACAGGAAACAAGGATTTGCTTGTTCAAGGGAAAAAAACCCGAGGTGAAGTTTCCCCCCTCTCATGAAATTAATACTCTTTGTGAAAAGGCTTGGGAGTCGCCGGATAAGAGGTGGCAGATTCCCAAGAGAATTTACATGGCGTATCCTTTCCCCTTTGATGACAGGGAAAAATGGGAGGAGTCTCCAAATGTTGACAAAGCTCTATCTCGTTTGTCTAAGAAAGTGGCACTTCTGTCCCCTGACACTGCAGCTCTCAAGGATCTGGCGGATCGTAAGCTGGAGACGTCTTTGAAGTCCATTTTCGCTAATTCGGGTGCATTGCTCAGACCTGCTGTGGCGTCGGTATGGGTGAGTAGTGCTATTGCTAAATGGGCTGAGAATTTAGCTAATGATATGGATACCCTTGATAAAGATAATGTCCTTTTGACTCTCTGTTATATCAAGGATGCTGCAGATTACCTGAAGGATGCGGCAAGGGACGTCTGTCTCTTGGGTTCAAGAACCAATGCCATGTCGATATCAGCCAGGAGGGCGTTGTGGATCCATCAATGGAACGCTGATGCCGACTCAAAGAGGGCTATGGAAGCGTTACACTTCAAAGGTACTGTCTTGTTTGGGGACGGCTTGGCTGACCTGGTCTCGACCGCGACTGCGGGTAAGTCCTCTTTTCTTCCTTATGTTCCCACACAACAGAAAAAGGCACCACATCAGCAAATGCAGTCCTTTCGTCACAATAAATGCAGGCGTGGAAAAGGTTCGTCCTTCCTCGCTTCAAAAGGTAGAGGAAGGGGAAGGAAACCTCCTGCAGTCTCAAGCACCCAGGACCAAAAGTCCTCCCCTGCTGCTACCAAGTCCACCGCATGACGCTGGGGCTTCCCTGGAGGAGTCCGGACCGGTGGGGGGCCGTCTACGAATATTCAGTCAGGTCTCGATTCAATCAGACCTAGATCCTTGGGTCCTAAAGATTGTGTCTCAGGGATACAAACTGGAGTTTCAGGAGATACCCCCTCACCGGTTCTTCATTTCGGCATTACCAGTAGCTCTTCCGGACAGGGAGGTGGTGCTGGCAGCGATTCAAAAATTGTGTCTACAGAGGGTCATTGTTCCCGTTCCCTCGTCCCAGCGGGGGGAGGGGTTCTACTCGAGCCTCTTTGTTGTGCCGAAACCGGACGGTTCGGTCAGACCAATTCTAAATCTAAAATCCCTCAATCCATACTTTAAAGTTTACAAGTTCAAGAAGGAATCCCTTCGAGCGGTAATTGCCAGCCTGGAAGGGGGGGATTTTATGGCGTCAGTCGACATAAAGGATGCCTACTTACATTTCCCGATATATCCTTCGCATCAGGCCTTCCTCAGGTTTGCGATACAGGATTCTCATTACCAATTTTAGACGTTGCCGTTTGGGCTCTCCACGGCTCCGAGGATTTTCACCAAAGTCATGGCGGAAATGATGGTTCTCCTTCGCAAACAAGGGGTTACAATTATCCCATACTTGGACGATCTCCTGATAAAGGCGAGGTCCAAGGAACGGTTGCTGAGAAGTGTAGATTTGTCACTGTCGGTTCTGCGACAGCACGGTTGGGTACTCAATTTGCCAAAATCTCAGTTGATTCCGACCACTCGGCTTCCTATTCTGGGCATGATTCTGGATACGGATTTACAGAAAGTATTTCTTCCAGAAGAAAAGGCTCTGGAACTGCAGGCGATGGTCAGGGAACTTCTGAGGCCGACGAGTGTGTCAATCCATCACTGTACTCGGGTTCTGGGGAAGATGGTTGCAGCTTACGAAGCCATTCCATTTGGCAGGTTTCATGCCCGGGTGTTTCAGTGGGACTTGCTGAGCAAATGGTCCGGGTCTCACGTGCACATGCACTGGAAGATAAGTCTATCTCCCAGAGCCAGAATTTCTCTCCTGTGGTGGCTACAAGATCATCACCTCCTAGGGGGTCGCCGGTTCGGTATCCAGGATTGGGTGCTTCTAACAACAGATGCAAGTCTCTGGGGCTGGGGCGCAGTCACCCAAGGAAGAAACTTCCAGGGGAAATGGTCGCTCCAGGAAGCCTGTCTCCACATAAATGTTCTCGAGTTAATAGCCATTTACTACGGCCTGCTGCAAGCAAGAAGCCTTCTTCAGGGTCGACCTGTGCTGGTACAGTCAGACAACATCACAGCGGTGGCGCATATAAACCGTCAAGGCGGAACAAGGAGCAGAGCGGCAATGGCGGAGGCCACAAGAATCCTTCGCTGGGCGGAACAACACGTGAGCGCCCTGTCGGCAGTCTTCCTACCGGGAGTGTACAACTGGGAAGCAGATTTCCTCAGCAGACACGATCTCCATCCGGGAGAGTGGGCTTTTCACCAAGAGGTATTTGCAGAGGTGACAAAACGTTGGGGAATTCCGTTGATCGACATGATGGCGTCTCGTCTCAACAAGAAGCTACCGAGGTATTGTTCCAGGTAAAGGGACCCCCAAGCCAGTGCAGTGGACGCCCTGGTGTCTCCGTGGGTTTTCCAGTCGGTGTATGTGTTCCCTCCACTTCCTCTCCTTCCAAAGGTACTGGGGATCATTCGACGAGCAAGGGTTCAGGCGATTCTCGTCGTTCCAGATTGGCCAAGAAGGGCCTGGTACCCGGATCTTCAGGAATTACTGGTGGAAGATCCTTGGCCTCTTCCTCTAAGAGAGGACCTGTTGTTGCAGGGTCCATGCTTGTTTCCAGACTTACCGCGGCTGCGTTTGACGGCATGGAGGTTGAGCGCCAGATCTTAGCTCGTAAGGGTATTCCCAGGGAGGTCATTCCAACTCTCATTAAGGCTAGGAAGGAGGTTTCGGCGAAGCATTATCACCGTATTTGGAGAAAGTATGTTTCCTGGTTTGAGTCTAAAATGGCTCCTGCGGAAGATTTTCACTTGGGTCGCTTTCTCCACTTTTTACAGGCGGGAGTAGATGCAGGCCTGAAATTGGGTTCCATCAAAGTGCAGATTTCGGCTTTGTCTATTTTCTTTCAAAAAGAGTTAGCTGTCCTCCCAGAGGTTCAGACTTTTGTGAAAGGAGTAATGCATATCAATCCTCCGTTTGTGCCTCCCTGTAGCTCCATGGGACCTTGATGTAGTCTTACGGTTTCTCATGTCTTCCTGGTTTGAACCTTTGCATAAGGTTGAGTTGAAATTTCTCACTTGGAAGGTAGTTATGCTATTGGCACTGGCGTCTGCCAGGCGGATGTCAGAGTTGGCGGCCTTATCTCAAGAGCCCGTACTTGATTTTTCATTTGGATAGGGCGGAATTGAGGATAGTCAACAATTTCTGCCAAAGGTGGTTTCTTCATTTCACATTAACCAACCTATTGTGGTCCCGGTGGCTACGGAGGCTGTGGCGATTCCAAAATCTCTGGATGTTGTAAGAGCGTTGAAGATCTACGTCACTAGGACAGCTGTTGCTAGGAAAACAGAGGCGCTGTTTGTCTTGTATGCTTCCAACAAAATTGGTCATCCTGCTTCAAAACAGACTATTGCACGCTGGATTTGTAGTACGATTCAGCAGGCTCATTCTTCGGCCGGACTACCGGTGCCGAAGTCAATAAAAGCCCATTCTACCAGGAAAGTGGGCTCATCTTGGGCGGCTGCCCGAGGCGTCTCGGCGTTACAGCTTTGCCGAGCAGCTACTTGGTCGGGTTGAAACACTTTTGCGAAGTTCTATAAGTTTGATAACCTGGCCGATGAGGACCTTGCGTTTGCTCAATCGGTGCTGCAGAGTCGTCCGCACTCTCCTGCCCGTTCTGGAGCTTAAGTATAATCCCCATGGTCCTTTTGGAGTCCCCAGCATCCTCTAGGACATAAGAGAAAATAGGATTTTGGTACTTATCGGTAAATCCTTTTCTCTGACGTCCTAGTGGATGCTGGGAACTCCGTAAGGACCATGGGGAATAGCGGGCTCCGAAGGAGGCTGGGCACTCTAGAAAGATTTATGACTACCTGGTGTGCACTGGCTCCTCCCACTATGACCCTCCTCCAAGCCTCAGTTAGATTTTGTGCCCGGCCGAGGTTGGATGCACACTAGGGGCTCTCCTGAGCCCTTAGAAAGAAAGTATAGATTTAGGTTTTTTATTTTCAGTGAGACCTGCTGGCAACAGGCTCACTGCAGCGAGGGACTAAGGGGAGAAGAAGCGAACTCGCCTGCTTGCAGCCGGATTGGGCTTCTAAGGCTACTGGACACCATTAGCTCCAGAGGGATCGACCGCAGGCCCAGTCCTTGGTGTTCGGTCCCGGAGCCGCGCCGCCGTCCCCCTTACAGAGCCAGAAGCAAGAAGAGGTCCGGAAAATCGGCGGCAGAAGACATCAGTCTTCACCAAGGTAGCGCACAGCACTGCAGCTGTGCGCCATTGCTCCTCACACACACTTCACACTCCGGTCACTGAGGGTGCAGGGCGCTGGGGGGGGGGGCGCCCTGAGAAGCAATTATAACACCTTGGCTGGCAAAAATGCCACAATACCTCTGCCAGAATCCAGAAAAAAGCGGGAGAATAGTCCGCGGAAAAGGGGCGGAGCTATCTCCTGCAGCTCCCTGGCTCTCCCCTGCAGTCTACACTACAGAAAAGGGTAAAAAAAAAAAGAGAGGGGGGGCACTAAATTTAGGCGCTGTATAAATTATATAGAAAAAGCAGCTATAGGGGACATAACTCAGTTAGTCCCTGCATTATATAGCACTCTGGTGTGTGCTGGCATACTCTCACTCTGTCCCCCCAAAGGGCTTTTGTGGGTCCTGTCCTCTGTTGGAGCATTCCTTGTGTGTGTGCGGTGTGTCGGTACGGCTGTGTCGACATGTTTGATGAGGATAATGATGTGGAGACGGAGCAGATGCCTTTAGAAGGGATGTCACCCCCTGCGGGGCAGACACCTGAGTGGTTGAGCTTATGGAAAGAAATGAGTGCACGTATAGACTCCTTACATAAGAAATTTGACGACATGCCAAATGTGGGACAGCCGACTTCTCAGCTCATGCCTGTCCAGGCGTCGCACAGGTCATCAGGGGCTCTAAAACGCCCGCTACCTCAGACCGCAGACCCAGATGTCGACACTGATACTGACACCAGTGTCGACGACGATGAGTCTAACCTGATGCCCACTAAGGCCATTCACTGCATGATTGAGGCAATGAAAGAGGTGTTACACATTTCTGATATAAATACAGGTACCACTAAAAAGGGTATTATGTTTGGGGAGAAAAAACTACCCGTAGTTTTTCCCCCATCAGATGAATTAAATGAAGTGTGTGAAGAAGCGTGGGCTTTCCCTGATAAAAAATTGGTAATTCCTAAGAAGGTACTAATGGCGTTCCCTTTCCCGCCAGAGGATAGGTCACGTTGGGAAACACCACCTAGGGTGGATAAAGCGCTCACACGTTTGTCTAAAAAGGTGGCACTACCGTCTCTGGATACGGCCGCCCTCAAGGAACCTGCTGATAGAAAGCAGGAGGCGATCCTGAAGTCTGTTATATACACACTCAGGCATTATACTTAGGCCAGCTATTGCGTCAGCTTGGATGTGCAGTGCTGCCGCTGCGTGGTCAGATAAACTGTCAGAAAATATTGACACATTAGACAGAGACACGATCCTGTTAACCATAGACCATATAAAAGACTCAGTCTTATATATGAGAGATGCACAGAGGGAAATCTGCCGACAGGCATCTAAAGTTAGTGCATTGTCCATTTCTGCTAGGAGAGGCTTATGGACTCGCCAGTGGACAGGAGATGCAGATTCTAAAAGGCACATGGAAGTGTTGCCATATAAGGGTGAGGAATTATTTGGGGAATGTCTCTCGGACCTAGTTTCCACAGCAACGTCTGGGAAGTCAGCATTTTTACCCCATGTCCCCTCACAGCCTAAGAAGGCGCCGTTTTATCAGGTTCAGTCCTTTCGGACCCAGAAAAACAGGCGTGGAAAAGGCGGGTCTTTTCTATCCAGAGGCAGAGGTAGGGGAAAAAGGCTGCAACAAACAGCAGGTTCCCAGGAGCAAAAGTCCTCCCCCGCTTCTTCTGCCAAGTCCGCCGCATGACGGTGGGGCTCCACAGGCGGAGCCTGGTACGGTGGGGGGCCGCCTCAAGTATTTCAGCGATCAGTGGGCTCGCTCACAGGTGGATCCCTGGATCCTTCAAATAGTATCTCAGGGGTACAAACTGGAATTCGAGGCGTCTCCACCCCACCGGTTCCTAAAATCTGCCTTGCCGATTGCTCCCTCAGACAGGGAGGCGGTGCTAGCGGCAATTCACAAGCTGTATTCCCAGCAGGTGATAATCAAGGTACCCCTACTTCAACAAGGCCGGGGTTACTATTCCACACTATTTGTGGTACCGAAACCGGACGGTTCGGTGAGACCCATTTTAAATTTGAAATCCTTGAACACATACATAAAAAAATTCAAGTTCAAGATGGAATCGCTCAGGGCGGTTATTGCGAGCCTGGAAGAGGGGGATTACATGGTATCCCTGGACATCAAGGATGCTTACTTGCATGTCCCCATTTACCATCCTCTCCAGGAGTACCTCAGATTTGTGGTACAGGATTGCCATTACCAATTCCAGACGCTGCCGTTTGGACTGTCCACGGCACCGAGGGTATTTACCAAGGTTATGGCGGAAATGATGATACTCCTTCGAAAAAAGGGAGTTTTAATTATCCCGTACTTGGACGATCTCCTAATAAAAGCGAGGTCCAAGGAACAGTTGTTGGTGGGAGTAGCACTATCTCAGGAGGTGCTGCACCAGCACGGCTGGATTCTGAATATCCCAAAGTCACAGCTGGTTCCGACGACACGGCTACTGTTCCTGGGTATGATTCTGGATACAGTCCAGAAAAAAGTGTTTCTCCCGGAGGAGAAAGCCAGGGAGTTGTCATCTCTAGTCAGAGACCTCCTGAAGCCAAAACAGGTATCAGTGCATCGCTGCACGCGGGTCCTGGGAAAGATGGTGGCTTCTTACGAAGCAATTCCCTTCGGCAGGTTCCATGCCAGAATCTTTCAGTGGGACCTGTTGGACCAGTGGTCCGGATCGCATCTTCAGATGCATCTCTTAATAACCCTGTCTCCAAGAACCAGGGTGTCTCTACTGTGGTGGCTGCAGAGTGCCCATCTTCTAGAGGGCCGCAGGTTCGGCATACAGGACTGGGTCCTGGTGACCACGGATGCCAGCCTTCGAGGCTGGGGGGCAGTCACACAGGGAAGAAACTTCCAAGGACTATGGTCGAGTCAGGAGACTTCCCTTCACATAAATATTCTGGAACTAAGGGCCATCTACAATGCCCTAAGTCAAGCAAAATCCCTGCTCCTACACCAGCCGGTGCTGATCCAGTCAGACAACATCACGGCAGTCGCCCATGTAAATCGACAGGGCGGCACAAGAAGCAGGATGGCGATGGCAGAAGCCACAAGAATCCTCCGATGGGCGGAGAATCATGTACAAGCACTGTCAGCAGTGTTCATTCCGGGAGTGGACAACTGGGAAGCAGACTTCCTCAGCAGACACGACCTCCACCCGGGAGAGAGTGGGGACTTCATCCAGAAGTCTTCCAGATGCTGGTAAACCGTTGGGAAAAACCACAGGTGGACATGATGGCGTCCCGCCTCAACAAAAAGTTAAAAAGATATTGCGCCAGGTCAAGGGACCCTCAGGCGGTAGCTGTGGACGCTCTAGTGACACCGTGGGTGTACCAGTCAGTTTATGTGTTCCCTCCTCTGCCTCTCATACCAAAGGTATTGAGAATAATAAGAAAGCGAGGAGTAAACACAATTCTCGTGGTTCCGGATTGGCCAAGACGAGCGTGGTACCCGGAACTTCAAGAGATGCTCTCAGAGGACCCGTGGCCTCTACCGCTCAGACAGGACCTGCTACAGCAGGGGCCCTATCTGTTCCAAGACTTACCGCGGCTGCGTTTGATGGCATGGCGGTTGAACACCGGATCCTAAAGGAAAAGGGTATTCCGGAAGAAGTCATTCCTACGCTTATTAAGGCCAGGAAAGATGTTACGGCAAAGCATTATCACCGCATATGGCGGAAATATGTTGCATGGTGCAAGGCCAAAAAGGCCCCAACAGAGGAATTTCAACTAGGTCGATTTCTGCATTTCCTGCAAGCAGGAGTGAATATGAGCCTAAAACTAGGCTCCATTAAAGTACAGATCTCGGCTCTGTCGATTTTCTTTCAAAAAGAACTAGCTTCAGTACCTGAAGTTCAGACATTTGTGAAAGGAGTGCTGCATATTCAGCCCCCGTTTGTGTCTCCTGTGGCACCTTGGGATCTCAACGTGGTGTTGAGTTTCTTAAAATCACATTGGTTTGAGCCACTAAAAACCGTGGATCTGAAATATCTCACGTGGAAAGTGGTCATGTTATTGGCCTTGGCTTCAGCCAGGCGAGTGTCAGAATTGGCGGCTTTATCATGTAAAAGCTCTTATCTGATTTTCCATATGGATAGGGCAGAATTGAGGACTCGTCCCCAATTTCTCCCTAAGGTGGTGTCAGCGTTTCACCTGAACCAGCCTATTGTGGTGCCTGCGGCTACTAGGGATTTGGAGGACTCCAAGTTGCTAGACGTTGTCAGGGCCCTGAAAATATGTTTCCAGGACGGCTGGAGTCAGAAAATCTGACTCGCTGTTTATCCTGTATGCACCCAACAAGCTGGGTGCTCCTGCTTCTAAGCAGTCTATTGCTCGCTGGATTTGTAGTACAATTCAGCTTGCACTTTCTGTGGCAGGCTTGCCACAGCCAAAATCTGTAAATGCCCATTCCACAAGGAAGGTGGGCTCATCTTGGGCGGCTGCCCGAGGGGTCTCGGCTTTACAACTTTGCCGAGCAGCTACTTGGTCAGGGGCAAACACGTTTGCAAAATTCTACAAATTTGATACCCTGGCTGAGGAGGACCTGGAGTTCTCTCATTCGGTGCTGCAGAGTCATCCGCACTCTCCCGCCCGTTTGGGAGCTTTGGTATAATCCCCATGGTCCTTACGGAGTTCCCAGCATCCACTAGGACGTCAGAGAAAATAAGAATTTACTCACCGGTAATTCTATTTCTCGTAGTCCGTAGTGGATGCTGGGCGCCCATCCCAAGTGCGGATTGTCTGCAATACTTGTAAATAGTTATTGTTAACTAAAGGGTTATTGTTGAGCCATCTGTTGAGAGGCTCAGTTGTTTTCATACTGTCAAACTGGATATAGTATCACGAGTTGTACGGTGTGATTGGTGTGGCTGGTAAGAGTCTTACCCGGGATTCTAAATCCTTCCTTATTATGTCAGCTCGTCCGGGCACAGTGTCCTAACTGAGGCTTGGAGGAGGGTCATAGTGGGAGGAGCCAGTGCACACCAGGTAGTCATAAATCTTTCTAGAGTGCCCAGCCTCCTTCGGAGCCCGCTATTCCCCATGGTCCTTACGGAGTTCCCAGCATCCACTACGGACTACGAGAAATAGAATTACCGGTGAGTAAATTCTTATTTTCTCCTAGTCCGTAGAGGATGCTGGGCGCCCGTCCCAGTGCGGACTATTACTTGCAGTGTTTTCTTGCTGGTTAAATTAGTTTATACACGGGTTGTGTATTTCTTGTTTCAGCTTCTTGCTGGTGTTAATTCATACTGTTATCTGGTTTAAAGTTACTCCGGTTGTACGGTATGTTTGTGGTGTGGGCTGATATGTTTGTAGCCCTTAGTTTAAACAAAAATATTTTCCTCGAAATGTCCGTCTCTCCTGGGCACAGTTCCTATAACTGGGGTCTGGAGGAGGGGTATAGAGGGAGGAGCCAGTTCACACCCAGATTAAGTCTTTTAAGTGTGCCCAAGCTCCTGCGGATCCCGTCTATACCCCATGGTCCTTTTGGAGTCCCCAGCATCCTCTATGGACTAGGAGAAAAGCATTTACCGGTAAGTACCAAAATCCTATTTTTTTATTTATCCTTTTCTTTTTTTTTTTTTTTTACTAAAATCATTTTGGATAGGGTTAAATTCATGTTCTTCACCTAATTCGCTCAAAACCCCCCGACAATTTCTGAGCTTTTTTTGGGGGGGAAATCATCAGTAATACCGTGTTCACACTGACAATTGGTGGGTTGCACTCGGGACTCGTGCACGAGACCTTCCCAGGTGCAACCTGCTTGAGACCCCGTTCAGACTGGCGGCCCCGACACTGCATATTGCTGTGTCGATGACGTCACCGGGTCACATGCGGGGGCGGCGCTTGGAGATCAGATGATCTACAAGCACCGCCTGCTCCATTAGTGTGAAAGTGTCCCAGATCGCATCGACCTGGGACCACTTAACCCCGTTCACACTGCCATCAAACTGCGCCTGACCCGGTATTCACCCGGGAATAACCCTTCTTTATTCCCAGGTTGAAATACCGGGTCAGGCAACCCGGGAATTTGTCAGGACCCCCGTTCACACTGCACATAAACCCGGATTACTGCGCGTTCACGTGCAATAACCCAGATTTTTCATGGCAGTGTGAACAAGGTATTAAGTGGTCAAGCAAGGTTACATATGTTTGATCTTAACTGGACCTAATCAATTAATATGTTTTCAGTCCAGATTCTTTAGATTAAGTTATCAGGCTAAATATTGCAAGGTAAACCTTTAAATGTAAGTTGGATCCAAGACTAAATTATTATGGGTTCGTCCCAACAGAATGTGGTTCATGCTTATCATAGTGTCCAGCCCTAGAGGTTTGGTCTCTCCTCTACTTACTGAGCTGGTACAATCATTGTGGCTTCAGAAAGATAAATAACTGCACATGAATATTCTGGCAAGCCCATCAACATTTTCCGCCTCTCTTATGACACAAATATCTCACGATCTTTTCCGTCAACTGGGCTGACCGTAGCTACTTTCATAAACTACCAAGATGGCTCAAGAAGCCGAAAAATTATGGCAAAATTATGAACACCATGTTATGGGTTAAATTACATTTTAGATCTCACTCTGCTTTGCATGTAGCAGACACAGACCGTAAGAGAGCAGATTATGGGCCTGATTCAGGTTTGATTGCAGAATTTGCAAACCTTGACATCGCATGCTGACCGCCGCTCCCCCCCATCCTTCCCCTATACAGATGACTTGCATGGTTACTGGTATGTAGCGGCCCTGGTTTGATGCTGTGTATTACTGAGCTACCCTGGGTGCGTGGTGCACAGGGTAAAAGATGATATTGCAGCTTATTGAAGGGTTTCCAATATGGGCATACAGATCAGGCTTGGTACTGCTATGTATAGCATATGAATGAAATTACAATTAAGGACAAGAGTTGAAGATGAATGTTTAATGGTTTGATTTTTTATTTGCTTGATGACCTTTTCAAAAGGGGAATCCCTGGTGCCTAGTATTCCATTGTCTGTTATACAGCCTTTCCTTCATACTGGCCTGTCATTGACAACAAAAGGGAAGATTCCCTTTTTTTTTCCTACCAAGCATCACCTGCAGTGTTTATACAGGAGGGTATAAGCAAGCAAGGTAGTTGTACTGCTTTAGTTGCTGTGACTACTGGTTCTTATTTAGAAGCACAGTAAATATTTGCCTACGCAGCCAATTTGGTATTTGCAGCAGGCGGTTTAAAAATTGCTGGCTGTCTTCTGCAGTCGTGGAAAGCCCATTTCATGGAAAATAATGTAAATTAATTAATTCCAATCTGCTGTGAAATTCAGCGAGGCAGTTGTCTGCAAGTGTGTGTTTTCACTTGCCTAATGTATGTTTAGACAGATCCAACCTTAAGTTGCTCTAATGTAGTGCTCTTTCTGCCAATGTTTTAAATTGAGTTGGAGACATTTACAGAATTTCCTTTTATTACTGGAAGTGTGTCGATTAGTTTACTGCATTTGCAAGCACTTAAAGGAAACTACTGTGATTTTAAAATTGTTCTCTCTAGCAATATACATTGTATTACTATGTGATTGACACCTATGAGAGTAGAGTAATTGTTTATTCTGTCTTCAGAAGTATATATGCAAGAAAATATTGTGTTTTTAACTTGCAGAATTTGTGGCTGATGGTTAGAAGTAGAGCCTTAATGGATTTCTGTAATAAAAGACTTGCCATAAAGCAAGACGGCACATTCCACTGCATTCTCGACAGTTTAGATAGGAATTTAGACCCCTTCAAAAGACAAAAAAACAGCATTTTTGAAGCATAAAAGCATTTGAGCTTTTTAAAGAACTTTTTTTGCGTGGACACGTTTGGGGGAATCCAATTAGCCGCAGGGTTTGCCACTTGGGAAGTAGCTTCATATTTCACGCCCGCAGCTATTCAATAACACAACCTTTTCCCCAGCGTAGTAAACACTGGGTTAATGCGCACTAACCCATTTTTTCTGCATAAGGGGGGGTCATTCAGAGTTGATCGCTAGCTGCCGTTCGCAGCGCAGCGATCAGGCTAAAAAGCGGCATTTCTGCGCATGCGTACGCACAACGTACTTTCACAACAAACGATGCAGTTTCACACAAGGTCTAACAACGCTTTTCAATCGCACTGCTGGCCGCAGAGTGATTGACAGGAAGTGGGTGTTTCTGGGAGGTAACTGGCCGTTTTTGGGGAGAGTGTGTAAAAACGCAGGCGTGTCAGATACAAACGCAGGCGTGCCTGGGGAAACGCGGGGGCGTGGCTGGCCGAACGCAGGGCGTGTTTGTGACGTCAAAACAGGAACTAAACAGTCTGAAGTGATCGCAAGCTAGGAGTAGGTCTGGAGCTACTCAGAAACTGCTCTAAAAAATTTTGGTGCCGTTCTGCGATCCTTTCGTTCGCACTTCTACTAAGCTAAGATACACTCCCAGAGGGCGGTGGCTTAGCGTTTGCACGGTTGCTAAACACAGCTAGCGAGCGAACAACTCGGAATGACCCCCAAAATATGTTATCAGTGGTGTTCCCCACACTTCAAAAAGCCATAGGGTGTAATTGCAGACTTGAGGAGCTGCGAGGAAAAGTCCACCTCTGGATCTCGAGGCACAGTGTAAACCATTCTACATGAAACAGCCTTTGCGGGTAATTAGCAGAGGACGTAACGCTGCGGCTAATTGGATTCCCTGTTAATATTCTTTGTTTAATATGACTCAAACATAATTTGTAGGTGCTACACTGTAAATTGCAGCAAGTGGAATTAAGTGAGTGATCACAAGCTGCGAATAGTCACAGCCTGGCACGCCATGCAGCATCGCAGTAAGATGAGCATGGCTACATCTGTAGGTGCTACACTGTAAATTGCAGCAAGTGATTGATGTGTATAAAGCACCACACCACTCCATGTTGTTCAAACAATTGTTGATCACAGTTCCTACAGAAAATTACATTAATACTCCATAAAGACAATTATTACATCAAACCGAATCTGATCAGTATCAAAACCTTTAAAACATGTTCAAATCAGTGTTTGCAGTGTCCCATTGTTGTGTTCCATATAGTTCTCCTATGAGATCAAATATTAGTGCGCTTAATACCAATTTAATGTCTAGAACAGTTAATGGCACAATGAGTGCTGCTAATAGGACAACACAATAACAAAAAAATGTTCCATCTAATGCCCATTCCAAGCAGTTCACTGTACCCAAATGTTTTGTATCCAGTTCTCCAGAATATCCACTGTTCCCAAGCAGACGATTTTTTGTGTTCAGCGGCTTCACTTAAATCATCCATGTAGATTCCTTTCATATTGTTTTCACACTCCTTACAAACAGTTTGTCATCCCCTATCAGCCGCTCTCACGACTTGCAAAAATTGAGCTGTCTGCTTGAATATACTCACACAAGACTCTCTATCTCTTGTATGGGCGCCACAAAAATTATTAGAGGGACAAAAATCTTTGAGCTGCATTCGGCAGCATGGCAATGTTCACAACCTCCTCAGATCTTTCTGCATCTTGAAGAGATCTGAGGAGGCAACGCATGGGTGTGCGCATCACCATTGTTATTGTGTGTACACACGGCACTTTTAAAACAATGTCGTTACTATCGCTCTGAAACACCCACATTGTTTAAAATATTGTGCCGTGTGGGGGCACCTTTTAACATGCTCCTCATTTCAATTATGTGCACCAATGGCCACTAGAGGCCGACTAAATTAGTCACAGGTGAAAGTGATACTGCAGAGAGATGTTACAGCCTCCTAACCTGCTGCTATTAATATTAATAATATTGATCTGACTTTTTCACACTTGTTTCATACGGAGAGAGTGGGAGTAGGGTCTGGGATCTGGAGAGTTGGGTTTGGGCAGATAGGGACTGCGGAGAGAGTGGAGTGGTAGGAGCAGATAGGGACAGTGGAGAGAGATGCAGATTTTTTTTCAGTATAGTCAACTCTGTGTTGCCACTGGAGTGCGCCCAACGGAGCTCCATTCGGAACACGGACGCACACACACCCCCTATGTACCATGCACCCTCCACCATATACTGCCCCTATATACACATTGCACCCCTATGCCCCTCCATGTACTGCCCTCTATATAAAGGGCACCTCCCTCCTCCATATACCGCATACTCTGCACACCCTTTTCCATATACTAGTATACTGCAACCCCAGGTTACTTGTTATCCCGGGACTCTGCAAAAAGTAGCAGCAGTAAACCGGAAACTGATGCAGAAACGCCCAGACATGGGGACTGGGGACACGTGTGACCACTTACCGGCAGGGTGAGAAGGTGAATCAGTCTGACAGGAAGTGGTGAGACCCTGTAGTGAGGGGAGCAGCATGGTGACCATGAGGAGGGATTGGTGCTGGGGCTTCAGATGATGTGCGTGAGGAGGAGGCAAAAAAATAACAGGCTCAGTTGCTTTATATATACTTAACGCCTGTTGAGGGCCGGGTTCCTGTGCTCACCCCTCCGACACCCCGCACGGGCCATGCACATACTCTCTGGCCAGCTGCTGGTGGTTACTGGTGTTCTGTACCCCCAGACTGGCCAAGAGCTGTGTAGGGACAGGTGAGCTTACATGTGCCACTACTGTTTATGGTGCATCATCAAAACCGCCTGCCCATTATGGATATACAGTGTATCATATACATATATATATACATACATACATACATACATACATACATACATACATACATACACACACACACACACACACACACACACACACACACACACACACACACACACACACACACACTTGAAAGTTTGGGCACCCCAGGCAAAAATTAATTTTAATGTGCAAAAAGAAGCCAAGGAAAGATGGAAAAATCTCCAAAAGGCATAAAATTACAGATCAGACATTCTTATAACATGTCAAAAAAAGTTTGATTCAATTTCCATCATTTACACTTTCAAAAGATCAGAAAACAAAAAATGGCGTCTGCAAAAGTTTGGGCACCCTGCAGAGTTAATACCTTGTACTGCCCCCTTTGGCAAGTATCACAGCTTGTAAACGCTTTTTGTAGCCAGCCAAGAGTCTTTCAATTCTTGTTTGAGGTATCTTTGCCCATTCTTCCTTACAAAAGTCTTCCAGTTCTTTGAGATTCCTGGGCTGTCTGTGACGCACTGCTCTTTTAAGGTCTGTCCATAGATTTTCAATTATGTTGAGGTCAGGAGATTGTGAAGGCCATGGCAAAACCTTCAGTTTACGCCTCTTGATGTAATCCACCCTGGATTTTGAGGTGTGTTTAGGATCATTATCCATTTGTAGAAGCCAGCCTCTCTTTAACTTCAGCTTTTTCACAGATGGCATCAAGTTAGCGTCCAAAATTTGCTGGAATCTTATTGAATCCATTTTTCCTTCTACTCGTGAAATGTTCCCTGTGCCACTGGCTGCAATACAACCCCAAAGCATGATAGATCCACCCCATGCTTAACAGTTGGACAGAGGTTCTTTTCATTAAATTCTGTGCCCTTCCTTCTCCAAACGTACCTTTGCTCATTCCGGCCAGAAAATACTTGCAGAAAAGAATAATCAGGCGGACAGCGTCACTGTGTGAGTGCCGACATAATTGTTTGTCAATCATATATATTTCTCTAACGTCCTAAGTGGATGCTGGGACTCCGTAAGGACCATGGGGAATAGCGGCTCCGCAGGAGACTGGGCACAAAAGTAAAAGCTTGAACTAGCTGGTGTGCACTGGCTCCTCCCCCTATGACCCTCCTCCAAGCCTCAGTTAGATTTTTGTGCCCGAACGAGAAGGGTGCATGCTAGGTGGCTCTCCTGAGCTGCTTAGAGTAAAAGTTTATTTTAGGTTTTTTATTTTCAGTGAGTCCTGCTGGCAACAGGCTCACTGCATCGTGGGACTAAGGGGAGAAGAAACAAACTCACCTGCGTGCAGAGTGGATTGGGTTTCTTAGGCTACTGGACATTAGCTCCAGAGGGACGATCACAGGTTCAGCCTGGATGGGTCCCGGAGCCGCGCCGCCGGCCCCCTTACAGAGCCAGAAGAACGAAGAGGTCCGGTAAAATCGGCGGCAGAAGACGTTCCTGTCTTCAACTAAGGTAGCGCACAGCACTGCAGCTGTGCGCCATTGCTCTCAGCACACTTCACACTCCGGTCACTGAGGGTGCAGGGCGCTGGGGGGGAGCGCCCTGAGACGCAATAAAAATCAGAAATACCTTAGGATGGCAAAAGAAATACATCACATATAGCTCCTGGGCTATATGGATGTATTTAACCCCTGCCAGTTTTCCAGAAAAAAGCGGGAGATAAGGCCGTCGTGAAGGGGCGGAGCCTATCTCCTCAGCACACAAGCGCCATTTTCCCTCACAGTTCCGCTGGAAGGACGGCTCCCTGACTCTCCCCTGCAGTCCCTACAGAATCAGGGTAAAAACGAGAGAGGGGGGACACTATTGGCAGCTAAATTATAACAGCAGCTATAAAAGGGAGTAACACTTATATAAGGTTATCCCTATATATATATATATATATATATATATATATATATATATATATATAGCGCTCTGGTGTGTGCTGGCAAACTCTCCCTCTGTCTCCCCAAAGGGCTAGTGGGATCCTGTCCTCTATCAGAGCATTCCCTGTGTGTGTGCTGGGTGTCGGTACGATTGTGTCGACATGTATGAGGAGGAAAATGATGTGGAAGCAGAGCAATTGCCTGTGTTAGTGATGTCACCCCCTAGGGAGTCGACACCTGACTGGATGGTTGTGTTTAAAGAACTACGTGACAATGTCAGCACTTTACAAAAAACTGTTGACGACATGAGACAGCCTGTCCAGGCGTCTCAGACACCGTCAGGGGCGATAAAACGCCCGTTACCTCAGTGGGTCGACACAGACCCAGACACGGATACTGAGTCCAGTGTCGACGGTGAGGAGACAAACGTAATGTCCAGTAGGGCCACACGTTACATGATCACGGCAATGAAGGAGGCATTGAACATTTCTGACACTACAAGTACCACAAAGAAGGGTATTATGTGGGGAGTGAAAAAACTACCAGTAGCTTTTCCTGAGTCAGATGAATTAAACGAGGTGTGTGATAAAGCGTGGGTTTCCCCCGATAAAAAAAGTGCTAATTTCTAATAAATTATTGGCACTATACCCTTTCCCGCCAGAGGTTAGGGCGCGTTGGGAAACACCCCCTAGAGTAGATAAAGCGCTCACACGTTTATCTAAACAAGTAGCGTTACCGTCTCCTGATACGGCCGCCCTCAAAGAACCAGCGGATAGAAGGCTGGAAAATATCCTGAAGGGTATATACACACATACTGGTGTTATACTGCGACCAGCAATCGCCTCAGCCTGGATGTGCAGTGCTGGAGTGGCGTGGTCGGATTCCCTGACTGAAAATATTGATACCCTGGATAGGGACAGTATATTACTAACTATAGAGCATTTGAAGGATGCATTACTATATATGCGTGATGCACAGAGGGATATTTGCACCCTGGCATCAAGAGTGAGTGCTATGGCCATTTCCGCCAGAAGAGCGTTATGGACGCGACAGTGGTCAGGGGATGCGGATTCCAAACGACATATGGAAGTATTGCCGTATAAAGGGGAGGAGTTATTTGGGGCCGGTCTTTCGGACCTGGTGGCCACGGCAACGGCCGGAAAGTCCACCTTTTTGCCCCAGGTCACCTCTCAGCAGAAAAAGACACCGTCTTTTCAAACTCAGTCCTTTCGTTCCCATAAGTACAAGCGGGCAAAAGGCCACTCATTTCTGCCCCGGGGCAGAGGAAGAGGAAAAAGACTGCACCAGGCAGCCTCTTCCCAGGAGCAGAAGCCCTCCTCTGCTTCTGCCAAGTCTTCAGCATGACGCTGGGGCTTTACATGCGGACTCGGACACGGTGGGGGCCCGTCTCAAAAATTTCAACGCGCAGTGGGCTCACTCGCAAGTGGACCCCTGGATTCTGCAGGTAGTATCACAGGGGTACAAACTGGAATTCGAGACGTCTCCCCCTCGCCGGTTCCTGAAGTCTGCTCTACCAAAGTCTCCCTCCGACAGGGAGGCAGTTTTGGAAGCCATTCACAAGCTGTATTCCCAGCAGGTGATAATCAAGGTACCTCTCCTACAACAGGGAAAGGGGTATTATTCCACGCTGTTTGTGGTACCGAAGCCGGACGGCTCGGTGAGACCAATTTTAAATCTAAAATCCTTGAACACTTACATAAAGAGGTTCAAATTCAAGATGGAGTCACTCAGAGCAGTGATAGCAAACCTGGAAGAAGGGGACTATATGGTGTCTCTGGACATCAAAGATGCTCATCTCCACGTCCCAATCTACCCTTCTCACCAAGGGTACCTCAGGTTTGTAGTACAAAACTGTCATTATCAGTTTCAGACGCTGCCGTTTGGGTTGTCCACGGCACCTCGGGTCTTTACCAAGGTAATGGCCGAAATGATGATTCTTCTTCGAAGAAAAGGCGTGTTAATTATCCCTTACTTGGACGATCTCCTGATAAGGGCAAGGTCCATGGAACAGTTAGAAGTCGGAGTAGCACTATCTCAGTTAGTGTTACGTCAGCACGGGTGGATTCTAAATATTCCAAAATCGCAGCTGATTCCAACGACACGTCTCCTGTTCCTAGGAATGATTCTGGACACAGTCCAGAAAAAGGTGTTTCTCCCAGAGGAGAAGGCCAGGGAGTTATCCGAGCTAGTCAGGAATCTCCTAAAACCAGGCCAGGTGTCAGTGCATCAGTGCACGAGGGTCCTGGGAAAAATGGTGGCTTCTTACGAAGCGATTCCATTCGGAAGATTCCATGCAAGAACGTTTCAGTGGGATCTTCTGGACAAATGGTCCGGATCGCATCTTCAGATGCATCAGCGGATAACCCTGTCGCCAAGGACAAGGGTGTCTCTTCTGTGGTGGCTGCAGAGTGCTCATCTACTAGAGGGCCGCAGATTTGGCATTCAGGATTGGATCCTGGTGACCACAGATGCCAGCCTGAGAGGCTGGGGAGCAGTCACACAGGGAAGAAATTTCCAGGGCTTGTGGTCAAGCATGGAAACATCTCTTCATATAAACATTCTGGAACTAAGGGCCATTTACAATGCCCTAAGTCAAGCAAAACCCCTGCTTCAGGGTCAGGCGGTATTGATCCAATCGGACAACATCACGTCAGTCGCCCACGTAAACAGACAGGGCGGCACGAGAAGCAGGAGGGCGATGGCAGAAGCTGCAAGGATTCTTCGCTGGGCGGAGAATCATGTGATAGCACTGTCAGCAGTGTTCATATCGGGAGTGGACAACTGGGAAGCAGACTTCCTCAGCAGACACGACCTTCACCCGGGGGAGTGGGGACTTCATCCAGAAGTCTTCCAAGAGATGGTAAACCGTTGGGAAAAACCAAAGGTGGACATGATGGCGTCCCGTCTCAACAAAAACTGGACCCTCAGGCAATAGCGGTGGACGCTCTGGTAACACCATGGGTGTACCAGTCAGTGTATGTGTTCCCTCCTCTGCCTCTCATACCAAAAGTACTGAGAATCATAAAAAGGAGAGGAGTAAGAACTATACTCGTGGTTCCGGATTGGCCAAGAAGGACTTGGTACCCGGAACTTCAAGAGATGCTCACAGAGGACCCGTGGCCTCTACCTCTAAGAAAGGACCTGCTCCAGCAGGGACCTTGTCTGTTCCAAGACTTACCGCGGCTGCGTTTGACGGCATGGCGGTTGAACGCCGGATCCTGAAGGAAAAAGGCATTCCAGAAGAAGTCATCCCTACCCTGATAAAGGCCAGGAAGGATGTAACCGCAAAACATCACCGCATTTGGCGAAAATATGTTGCGTGGTGTGAGGCCAAAGAGGCCCCTACAGAGGAATTTCAACTGGGTCGCTTCCTACATTTCCTGCAAACAGGACTGTCTATGGGCCTAAAATTAGGGTCCATTAAGGTTCAAATTTCGGCCCTGTCGATTTTCTTCCAAAAAGAACTGGCTTCAGTGCCTGAAGTCCAGACGTTTGTCAAAGGGGTACTGCATATACAGCCTCCTTTTGTGCCCCCGGTGGCACCTTGGGATCTCAATGTGGTTTTGGGGTTCCTAAAATCACATTGGTTTGAACCACTCACCACTGTGGAATTAAAATATCTCACATGGAAGGTGGTAATGCTGTTAGCCCTGGCTTCAGCCAGGCGTGTCTCAGAATTGGCGGCTTTATCTTATAAAAGCACTTACCTGATTTTTCACACGGATAGGGCAGAATTGAGGACTCGTCCTCAATTTCTCCCAAAGGTGGTTTCAGCGTTTCACGTGAACCAGCCTATTGTGGTGCCTGCGGCTACTAGGGACTTGGAGGACTCCAAGTTACTGGACGTAGTCAGGGCCCTGAAAATATATATTTCCAGGACGGCTGGAGTCAGGAAATCTGACTCGCTGTTTATCTTGTATGCACCCAACAAGCTGGGTGCTCCTGCTTCTAAGCAGACGATTGCTCGTTGGATTTGTAGTACAATTCAGCTGGCACATTCTGTGGCAGGCCTGCCACAGCCAAAATCTGTAAAAGCCCATTCCACACGGAAAGTGGGCTCATCTTGGGCGGCTGCCCGAGGGGTCTCGGCTTTACAACTTTGCCGAGCAGCTACTTGGTCAGGGGCAAACACGTTTGCTAAATTCTACAAATTTGATACCCTGGCTGAGGAGGACCTGGAGTTCTCTCATTCGGTGCTGCAGAGTCATCCGCACTCTCCCGCCCGTTTGGGAGCTTTGGTATAATCCCCATGGTCCTTACGGAGTCCCAGCATCCACTTAGGACGTTAGAGAAAATAAGAATTTACTTACCGATAATTCTATTTCTCATAGTCCGTAGTGGATGCTGGGCGCCCATCCCAAGTGCGGATGGTCTGCAATACTTGTATATAGTTATTGTTACAAAATTCGGGTTATTATTGTTGTGAGCCATCTTTTCAGAGGCTCCTTCGTTTATCATACTGTTAACTGGGTTCAGATCACGAGTTGTACGGTGTGATTGGTGTGGCTGGTATGAGTCTTACCCGGGATTCAATATCCTTCCTTATTATGTACGCTCGTCCGGGCACAGTATCCTAACTGAGGCTTGGAGGAGGGTCATAGGGGGAGGAGCCAGTGCACACCAGCTAGTTCAAGCTTTTACTTTTGTGCCCAGTCTCCTGCGGAGCCGCTATTCCCCATGGTCCTTACGGAGTCCCAGCATCCACTACGGACTATGAGAAATAGAATTATCGGTAAGTAAATTCTTATATCTATATCTCAATCAATTTCACATGCTGTTGTGCAAATGGAATAGACAACAGGTGGAAATTATAGGCAATTAGCAAGACACCCCCAATAAAGGAGTTGTTCTGCAGGTGGTGACCACAGACCGCTTCTCAGCTCCTATGCTTTCTGACTGATGTTTTGGTCACTTTTGAAAGCTGGCGGTGCTTTCACTCTAGTGGTAGCATGAGACGGAGTCTACAACCCACACAAGTGGCTCAGGTAGTGCAGCTCATCCAGGACGGCACATCAATGCGAGCTGTGGCAAGAAGGTTTGCTGTGTCTGTCAGCGTAGTGTCCAGAGCATGGAGGCGCTACCAGGAGACAGGCCAGTACATCAGGAGACGTGGAGGAGGCCGTACGAGGGCAACAACCCAGCAGCAGGACCGCTAACTCCACCTTTGTGCAAAGAGGAACAGGAGGAGCACTGCCAGAGTCCTGCAAAATGACCTCCAGCAAGCCACAAATGTGCATGTGTCTACTCAAACGATCAGAAACAGACTCCATGTGGGTGGTATGAGGGCCCGACGTCCACAGGTGGGGGTTGTGCTTACAGCCGAACACCGTGCAGGACGTTTGGCATTTGCCAGAGAACACCAAGATTGGCAAATTCGCCACTGGCGCCCTGTGCTCTTCACAGATGAAAGCAAGTTCTCACTGAGCACATGTGACAGACGTGACAGAGTCTGGAGACGCCAAGGAGAACGTTCTGCTGCCTGCAACATCCTCCAGCATGACCGGTTTGGCAGTGGGTCAGTAATGGTGAGGGGTGGCATTTCTTTGGGGGGCCGCACAGCCCTCCCATGTGCTCGCCAGAGGTAGCCTGACTGCCATTAGATACCGAGATGAAATCCTCAGACCCCTTGTGAGACCATATGCTGGTGCGGTTGGCCCTGGGTTCCTCCTAATGCAAGACCATTCTAGACCTCATGTGGCTGGAGTGTATCAGCAGTTCCTGCAAGATGAAGGCATTGATGCTATGGACTGGCCCGCCCGTTCCCCAGACCTGAATCCAATTGAGCACATCTGGGACATCATGTCTCGCCCCATCCACCAACGCCACGTTGAACCACAGACTGTCCAGGAGTTGGCGGATGCTTTAGTCCAGGTCTGGGAGGAGATTCCTCAGGAGACCATCCGCCACCTCATCAGGAGCATGCCCAGGCGTTGTAGGGAGGTCATACAGGCACGTTGAGGCCACACACACTACTGAGCCTCATTTTGACTTGTTTTAAGGACATTACATCAAAGTTGGATCAGCCTGTAGTGTGTTTTTCCACTTTAATTTTGAATGTGATTCAAAATCCAGACCTCCATGGGTAAATAAATTTGATTTCCATTGATAATTTTTGTGTGATTTTGTTGTCAGCATATCCAACCAGAGGCGGATTGGCCATAGGGTTTACAGGGAAGATCCCCGGTGGGCTGACGCACCTGTGGGGCCTGTTTTAGTTTGAGGACATGTGGTCCTTTTTATAGACATAATGAATAAGATGCAAAATAATTTGCATATATGAAAATGACTTTGCCACTTAGCCTGTGATTGCAGATGATCTAGTGTATGCTCTGTCTGCCTGCTTGGCTGACATATAAGATTGAGTGAATAGTGATTGGGATACGGTTGGTGTAATAAGCAAGAAAATATATCTTTCTAAAAAATTATATAGTTTCCTAAATTCTGAAGGTGTATCATATAATGTGCTCATAATATTTAATTGTATTTCTTTTTAACTTCCCCCTTGATGCTGGACATGCCCACTATCTGGGTAGTCTTGGGGGGAGGGTGCTGCTGCCATGGCCCATGGCTAGACCTTACACCTCTGGTGCTGCCCATGTGGGGCCACTAGTACACATTTTTCCAGGGCCGCTTTTTGTTCCCAATCCGCCCCTGTATCCAACTATGTAAAGAACAAAGTATTTAATAAGAATATTTCATTCATTCAGATCTAGGATGTGTTATTTCAGTGTTCCCTTAATTTTTTTTGATATATATATATATATATATATATATATATATATATATATATATCTCCTATATAATAGCCCTGTGATTCTGTGCCTGGGTCTCTAATGCTGGGCGTGGCTAGGAGCTCTCATTGGGTTAGTGGCAGGTCTATCACACCCAGTCCACAGCTGATTGGGCGAGAAATGCCCTCCCACACAGGTTACATATAATGGGAGTCTCTGCCCTTTGCCTGCTGTGTTTTCACAGAGCAGAATTAACAATGGGACTGATTGAGCTGCAGCTCCAGCCCCACACCCCAAAATAGGCCCACTGCATCTGCAGCACCATACCCTCCAACACTTTATACATAAACATTGAGGCAAATTCGAAAAGGGGGCGTGGCCACTGGTTCAGTGGTGTGGCCACGCCGCCTTTTCCCATATTTTCAATGGAAGCTTAGAGAGTCAAAAAATAGTACAGACCATAAAAAAAAGGCACTGTACCTGCCAAAAAGGTGCAGCTGGATTCTATGCCACTGCATCTGCAGCAAGTCTCTGCGCTGTAGATAGGACGCTGCAGTAAAAGGATTGTTTTTTCCCCTGTGGGGTCATTCCAAGTTGATCGCTAGCTGCATTCGTTCGCTGTGCAGCGATCAGGCAAAAACTCGGCACTTCTGCGCATGCATATGCAGCGCAATGCGCACGTGCGGCGTACTGTTACAACGAACAATGTAGTTTTACACATGGTCTAGCAATGCTTTGCAGTCGCACAGGCAGCCGCAGAGTGATTGACAGGAAGAGGGCCTTTCTGGATGTCAACTACCCGTTTTCAGGGAGTGTTCGGAAAAAACGCAGGCGTGGCTGGCCGAACGCAGGGCGTGTTTATGACGTCAAATCAGGAACTGAATGGTCTGAAATGATCGTAAGCGCCAAGTAGGTCTGAAGCTACTCTGAAACTGCACAAAATATTTTTGTACCCGCTATCCGATCCCTTCGTTCGCACTTCTGCTAAGCTAAAATACACTCCCAGTGGGCGGCGGCATAGCGTTTGACAGCTGCTAAAAACTGCTAGCGAGCGATCAACTCGGAATGACCACCAATGTCTTGCTGCCAGTCCACCTGCCCCCTCCGGCATCAACAATCCCCACTCCCTAGCCGCGCCGCAGGTGGAACAAAAGCTGCTGCGGCCACCGGCATAGATGTGTATGAAAGCGGCGGAGCGGAAGGCTTTCATAGGCCTCCCTGCGCCGCATACTCTCTGAGCCCCGGAGCCTGCTCTGCGTGTGATGTCACAGAAGTGCCTCCCCACCACAGCCGCACCCAGATTCCCAGAGGCCCTGACTCCGCAACACAGCACCTGGGCTGCCTGCCTGGAAGCCCTGAGATGGTTAATGTAGCCGTTAGAGAGGGTGATATCGCGGAGGGTAATGTATGGACGCTGAATCAATGTAAAAGGTGATAGTGCTGTGCAGTGCAGTCAGGGCCGTTGCTAGAGTGTTCGGCGCACCCCTGCAAACTATAAATTTGCACCATCGCATACTTTACCAAACGCACAGCGCACATAATGACCCCTGTAGTAGAGACACTTACACATGTAATGCCCCCTGTACCAGAGACGCTTACACATGTAATGCCGCCTGAACCAGTGACACTGACAGATGTCACTCCCCCCCTGTACCACTGACGCTTACACAAGTAACACCCCCTGTAGCAGTGACGCTAACACACGTAATGCCCCCTGTAGCAGTGACGCTTACACACGTAATGTCCTCTGTACCAGTGCCGCTTACACAAGTAACGCCCCCTCTGCCAGTACCGCTTACACACATAACACCCTCTGTACCAGTGCCGCTTACACACGTAACGCCCCCTGTAGCAGTGCTGCTTACACATGTAACGCTTACACACGTAATGCCCCCCCCTACCAGTGCCGCTTACACACATAACGCTCTCTGTACCAGTGCCGCTTACACACGTAACGCCCCCTGTAGCAGTGCTGCTTACACACGTAATGCCCCCTGTACCAGTGACGCTTACACACATTATGCAGCAGTCACACATAAACACACACAACAGACACATATATATACAAACACACATACATACTGTACATACATTACACACACAAACAGACACAAACACTGTACATGCACACACACACTCTCTTTCCAGACACTTATCTAATGAAATCTGGCTGGCCGAAGCTGTAGCAGCTCATCTTCCTGCTGCAGCATGGTCCCGTGTAGCTCCACCCCTTACTCCCATCTAGCTCCACCCACTTTGGCTCCCTCCCGACCACTGAATGTCACACAGGGGAGGGGAGGGGGGAGAGGAGGTTTTGTGCTGATGGCGCCGAGGGGGAGAGGAGGCTTTGTGCTGCCGGCGCCGAGGGGTAGAAAAGGTTTTGTGCTTCCGGCGGCGCTGCATGTGTGACAGCAGCCGGCAGCAGCAGCAGGGATAGCAGCAGCAGCTCAGCACATGGATGCAAAGCAGGGAGAACGCTTCTCCTTCCTGGCCCCTACCTGCACTGCATCCCTTTGCTGAGCGGCTGGCGCCGGACCTGTGTGCAGTGTCACTGACACTGCACAGCACTCTCACCTTTTACATTGATTCAGCCAGTCACTCAGTTCTGCCAGCCAGTCTCTATTGTTAGCACCAGCATACATCCCAACTTTTCATCCTCACAAAGAGGGACACATGTGCGGCGAAGTCGCGAGCACTTCCGGAAAAGGGGCGTGGCCTAAGAAAAGGGCCGTGACCTCGCGGAGGACCCGCGAACGCGAGCCACGCCCCCATTTTCGTCAGTGAGCATGCGCACAGCATCTATTCACCGCTGCTCTGCTAAGCAGGGCAGCGAGAGACAGAGCCTCCCAACTGCCCCCCCACCGCGGGACACTGCTGCCCGCGGGTGGGAGAGCGGGACAGTCCCCAAAAAACGGGACTGTACCACGAAAATCGGGACAGTTGGGAGGTATGAGCACCAGTGTCCCAACGCACCGCATTACAGGGAAGTAGACACACTAAATAAACTACAGCTCCCAGCAGCCCTTAGCGCCGAAGCATTCCGGCCCTTAGGGCTGCTGGGAGCTGTAGTTTATTGAGTGCATCTTCTTCCCTGTAATGCGGCGCGTTGGGACACCGGCGCTAACTATAGTGACTGGCTGCTGTGCGAGTCTCCGGGAGAGCCACTGCCAAAGGGAGGACAGCAGCTTAGCTGCTGACAGGAGGAGAAGCAGGATAAGCATTACCCGCCCCTCCCCACTCGCAGTACCTCCAGGCCCCATCCGTGGCACCCCCACACACCCCCTCCAGCACCCGCGGTAGCTCCGGGCCCCCTCCCCCACCTGCAGCAACCCCGCATCCGCCCCTCCCGCCGCACCACCGCAACTGCTCCTGCCCCACCTTCAGTGGGTCCGGACCACCACCCGTCGAACCCATGCACCCTCCCCCACCTGTGGCACCACCGCACCAGCCCCTCCCCCACCTGCGGTACCACCACAACCGCCCCTCCCACGGCACACCAGGGTCCCATCCGCATCTTCCCGCACCTGCCACTCCCCCAACCAAAGCACCTACTAGGTGATTCATCAGGCTCTGCGTGCACTGTTCACGCCATTGCAAGGGGCTTCGACCCCTTAACCATTGCACGCCCTTTGTCCGTTCAATATTTAACCACTCACACAATTATGATTGGATGTAATTCTCCATATAATAAAAATATTGCATGCCGCAGGGGTTAAGGGGGCTCCTTACGACGGTGTTAAGAGCGCCTGTAGGGCGCGATGAATCACCTAGTGTGTGTGTGTGTGTGTGTGTGTGTGTGTATATATGTATATATATATGTGTGTATATATATATATATATATATATATATATATGTATATGTAGCGGTTGTGGTTCGGCACTCTGGTAAGGGTATTATTTACTTGCTGCGGTGCCCTCAGTAGATCAAAGGCAAGATCCAATATAGAAGAAAGGGAATCAGCGGCACTCAGCAGACTGTTGTAAAGTCAAAAAGTCTTTAATCCGGTCCTACGCCGTTTCGGGGACTGCGCCCCGTCTTCAGGGACAAATGGTACACAAATACATTGCACATAAAACACACTTATATACCCGCCCAAGTAGGTACTCAGTACCGGGATTAGACTCACCTGTCCCGCGCCGCCGCCCGCGCCCCGTCCGTCAGAACGAAAGCACTCGTCTCGGAGCGATGACGTCAGTAGGCTGCGCCGGGCAGGGAGCCAATCCTACGAAGTGAGGTCAGCGTTGCTAGGTAACCACTATAATCAAAACAATCCAAGGGTTAGTATCGCACGCTGTGCTCAAAGCATAAAAACACAGAAAGACATAACACTGATCACACTTAACTAAACAAATACATACATACATCAATTAAAAAACACGGTGCTATCAGTTAAACTAAGCAATTCCCGGCATCACAGATAATACCAAAATCCATATATAGTTAATTAAATAATTTGACATATCATCTATATTAGCATTTCCTGTGGATTATATTATCATGATATGTTAATTTAAAATCTAATTACTACCTGTTGATAGTAATTATGATTTTTGTAAATTGATTTACTGCTGTTAGGGAAATATGCCATTCGATTGGAGTGCTATATCATATCATTATTTATAGGAAACATTGTAGGCCTAATGTTTCGTTTAGCCCCCTCGGTGACAGGGTGCCTAGGACATATATCCACCTACTTTCCCGTTGCATAAGAATTTTGTTACGGTCCCCGCCCCGGTGCGAGAGAGGGACGTGATCAATTATAATCGCTCGCATGCTGGCTATCGTATGCCTCGCCAGCAAACAATGTCGGGCAATGGGCTGTTCACTCGTTCCCTTTTCTAACGCTTGTTTTATGGCACTGCGGTGTAGTGCCATCCTTTCTCGAAACTGTCTCTGTGTCTTGCCTACATAGGCCAGCCCACAGGGACATTTCAGCATGTAAATTACATGCGTTGTGGTGCAAGTGACTCTGTGACAAATCTTATATTGTTTCCCTGTTATGGGATGACTGAATGTTGACCCTGTCATTAGTGTGTTACAAGTCGAGCACCCTAGGCAACGAAAGCAACCCACTTTAGGGCGCAAAAAGTGGGATGATATTTGCTTAGTTAATGGAAATACATCCAATTTAACCACTTTGTCTGAAATGCTTTGTCCCTTAGTGTAACTAGGAAGTAATCTGGTACCGTGAAGGGCTGGTAATGTTTGGTCTGTGTTAACCAATGGCCACAATCTCTTGGCCTGACTGACTATAGAGGTGGTGGCTGTGGTGTATCTATTGACCCACGGAATCTTAGGGGCCTCGTGTACTGTGTCTGCCAATGGAGCTGTTACAGAAGTCAACAAAGACTCCCTGGTGAGTCGCATGACTTTAAATTTGTTGACCAAAAGTTCCTCTCGTGGATATCCTCTTGCCTGAAATTTATCCACCATCTGATCTAATGTCTCATCTAATTGCTGTGGGTCTGAAATAATGCGTCTGGCCCTCAGCATTTGTGAATATGGCAGACCCTTACGTGTGGAATGTGGATGAAAGCTGGCGTGATGTAATGCCGAATTCCTGTCAGTAGGTTTGACATATAAATTAGTTTGTATCTCTCCTGATATTAACTGGATAGCCACATCTAGAAAGTGAATCTGAGTCTCAGACATCTGGTACGTGAGTTTAACAGCCCCATCAGTAGCATTGTGTTTATCTAATAATGCTGATAAAGATTCAGCACTACCCCTCCAGAAAATCAGTAAATCGTCTATGTACCTCTTATAGAAATACATAGATGACTGTTCAATAGAACCAAACAAAACAATTTCTATAGAATACATGTATGCATTTGCGTACGATGGGGCCACTGGGGACCCCATCGCACAACCGGCTAATTGTAAATACATTCGCCCATTAAATGTAAAGTAATTACGGGTCAATACTAATGTTAATAACTGTAAAAAAACATCTATTGCTGGACCCGTATATAATGGGTTGTCAGTAATGAGATGAGATGCCGTACAGCCTCCACACCCGCATCATGTGGGATGCAGGTGTAGAGGCTGGTGACATCTGCACTACATAACGTCAATTGATCAGCCGGTAGCACCATTTGTTGTAGATGAATTAACAAGGTAGTGGTATCCTTCAAATATGATGGTACCACTTGAATGCATTTCAGGCAAAGTGGTTAAATTGGATGTATTTCCATTAACTAAGCAAATATCATCCCACTTTTTGCGCCCTAAAGTGGGTTGCTTTCGTTGCCTAGGGTGCTCGGCTTGTAACACACTAATGACCGGGTCAACATTCAGTCATCCCATAACAGGGAAACAATATAAGATTTGTCACAGAGTCACTTGCACCACAACGCATGTAATTTACATGCTGAAATGTCCCTGTGGGCTGGCCTATGTAGGCAAGACACAGAGACAGTTTCGAGAAAGGATGGCACTACACCGCAGTGCCATAAAACAAGCGTTAGAAAAGGGAACGAGTGAACAGCCCATTGCCCGACATTGTTTGCTGGCGAGGCATACGATAGCCAGCATGCGAGCGATTATAATTGATCACGTCTCTCTCTCGCACCGGGGCGGGGACCGTAACAAAATTCTTATGCAACGGGAAAGTAGGTGGATATATGTCCTAGGCACCCTGTCACCGAGGGGGCTAAACGAAACATTAGGCCTACAATGTTTCCTATAAATAATGATATGATATAGCACTCCAATCGAATGGCATATTTCCCTAACAGCAGTAAATCAATTTACAAAAATCATAATTACTATCAACAGGTAGTAATTAGATTTTAAATTAACATATCATGATTATATAATCCACAGGAAATGCTAATATAGATGATATGTCAAATTATTTAATTAACTATATATGGATTTTGGAATTATCTGTGATGCCGGGAATTGCTTAGTTTAACTGATAGCACCGTGTTTTTTAATTGATGTATGTATGTATTTGTTTAGTTAAGTGTGATCAGTGTTATGTCTTTCTGTGTTTTTATGCTTTGAGCACAGCGTGCGATACTAACCCTTGGATTGTTTTGATTATAGTGGTTACCTAGCAACGCTGACCTCACTTCGTAGTATTGGCTCCCTGCCCGGCGCAGCCTACTGACGTCATCGCTCCGAGACGAGTGCTTTCGTTCTGACGGACGGGGCGCGGGCGGCGGCGCGGGACAGGTGAGTCTAATCCCGGTACTGAGTACCTACTTGGGCGGGTATATAAGTGTGTTTTATGTGCAATGTATTTGTGTACCATTTGTCCCTGAAGACGGGGCGCAGTCCCCGAAACGGCGTAGGACCGGATTAAAGACTTTTTTACTTTACAACAGTCTGCTGAGTGCCGCTGATTCCCTTTCTTCTATATATATATATATATATATATATATATATATATATATATATATATATATATATATATATATATATATATATATATATATAGAACGTCCTAAGTGGATGCTGGGGACTCCGTAAGGACCATGGGGACTAGCGGCTCCGCAGGAGACTGGGCACAACTAAAGAAAGCTTTAGGACTACCTGGTGTGCACTGGCTCCTCCCACTAAGACCCTCCTCCAGACCTCAGTTAGATTCTTGTGCCCGGCTGAGCTGGATGCACACTAGGGGCTCTCCTGAGCTCCTAGAAAGAAAGTATATTTAGGTTTTTTTATTTTACAGTGAGATCTGCTGGCAACAGACTCACTGCAGTGAGGGACTAAGGGGAGAAGAAGCGAACCTACCTAACAGGTGGTAGTTTGGGCTTCTTAGGCTACTGGACACCATTAGCTCCAGAGGGATCGACCGCAGGACCCGACCTTGGTGTTCGTTCCCGGAGCCGCGCCGCCGTCCCCCTTACAGAGCCAGAAGCATGAAGAGTCCGGAAAATCGGCGGCAGAAGACTTCGGTCTTCACCAAGGTAGCGCACAGCACTGCAGCTGTGCGCCATTGCTCCTCATGTACACCTCACACTCCGGACACCTTGGCTGTCAAATCTACATCATATATAGTCCTAGAGGCTATATAGATGTCAAATTACCCCTGCCAGTATTCCAGAAAAAGCGGGAGAAAGTCCGCCGAAAAAGGGGCGGGGCTTCTCCCTCAGCACACTGGCGCCATTTTCTCTTCACAGTGCAGCTGGAAGACAGCTCCCCAGGCTCTCCCCTGTAGTTTTCAGGCTCAAAGGATTAAAAAGAGAGGGGGGGGGGCACTAAATTTAGGCGCAATATATGTATACAAGCAGCTATTTGGGGAAAAATCACTCAGTTATAGTGTTAATCCCTGCATTATATAGCGCTCTGGTGTGTGCTGGCATACTCTCTCGGTCTCCCCAAAGGACTTTGTGGGGTCCTGTCCTCAGTCAGAGCATTCCCTGTGTGTGTACGGTGTGTCGGTACGGCTGTGTCGACATGTTTGATGAGGAAGGTTACGTGGAGGCGGAGCAGAGGCCGATAAATGGGATGTCGCCCCCTGTGGGGCCGACACCAGAGTGGATGGATAGGTGGAAGGTATTAACCGACAGTGTCAACTCCTTACATAAAAGGCTGGATGACGTAACAGCTGTGGGACAGCCGGCTTCTCAGCCCGCGCCTGCCCTGGCGTCTCAAAGGCCATCAGGGGCTCAAAAAACGCCCGTTACCTCAGATGGCAGACACAGATGTCGACACGGAGTCTGACTCCAGTGTCGACGAGGTTGAGACATATACACAATCCACTAGGAACATCCGTTACATGATCTCGGCAATGAAAAATGTGTTACGCATTTTCTGACATGAACCCAAGTACCACATAAAAGGGGTTTTATTTTTGGGGAGAAAAAGCAGCCAGTGTTTTGTTCCCCCATCAGATGAATGAATGAAGTGTGTAAAGAAGCGTGGTTTCCCCCGATAAGAAACTGGTAATTTCTAAAAAGATACTGATGGCGTACCCTTTCCCGCCAGAGGATAGGTCACGTTGGGAGATATCCCTTAGGGTGGATAAGGCGCTCACACGTTTGTCAAAAGGTGGCACTGCCGTCTTAGGATATGGCCACCTTGAAGGAACCTGCTGATAAAAAGCAGGAGGCGATCCTGAAGTCTGTATTTACACACTCAGGTTATATACTGAAACCTGCAATTGCCTCAGCATAAATAGTGCTGCTGCAGCGTGGTCTGATACCCTGTCAGATAATATTAATACGCTAAGACAGGGATAATATTTTGCTAACATTGAGCATATTTAAGACGACGTCTTATATATAAAGGATGCACAGAGGGATATTTGCCGGCTGGCATCCAGAATTAATGCAATGTCCATTCTGCCAGGAGGGTATTAGAAACCCGGCAGTGGACAGGTGATGCTGCCTTTAAAAGGCACATGGAGATTCTGCCTTATAAGGGTGAGGAATTGTTTGGGGATGGTCTCTGGGACCTCGTATCCACAGCAACAGCTGGGAAGAAAAATTTTTACCTCCGGTTTCCTCACAAAAGCCTAAGAAAGCACCGTATTTTCAGGTACAGTCCTTTCGGCTTCAGAAAAGCAAGCGGGTCAAAGGCGCTTCCTTTCTGCACAGAGACAAGGGAAGAAGGAAAAAGCTGCACCAGTCAGCCAGTTCCCAGGATCAAATATCTTCCCTCGCTTCCTCTGAGTCCACCGCATGACACTGGGGCTCCACAGGTGTAGACAGGTGCGGTGGGGGCGTGTCTCGGGAACTGCAGGGACCAGTGGGCTTGCCCACAGGTGGATCCGTAGGTTCTGCAAGTAGTATCACAGGGATACAGCCTGGAGTTCGAGGCGACTCCCCCTCGCCGTTGCCTCACATCAGCCTTGCCTGCTGCCCTCGGAGAAAGGTAGTACTGGCGGCAATTCACAAGCTGTACTTCCAGCAGGTGAAATCAAGGTACCCCTCCTTCAACAAGGCCGGGGTTACTATTCCAAAATGTTGTGGTACCGAAACCAGTCGGTTCGGTGAGACCCATTCTAAAATTGAAATCCTTGAACACTTATATACGAAGGTTCAAGTTCAAAATGGAATCGCTCAGGGCGATTATTGCAAGCCTGGAAAATTTCAGGGTATCACTGGACATCAAGGATGCTTACCTGCATGTCCCTATTTACCCTCTTCACCAGGTGTACCTCAAATTGTGGTACAGGATTGTCATTACCAATTCCAGACGTTGCCGTTGGTCTGTCCCCGGCACCGAGGGTATTTACCAAGGTAATGGCCGAAGTACTTATCCCGTACTTGGACGATCTCCTTATAAAGGTGAGGTCCAGGGAGCACTTGTTTCGTCGGAATAGCACTATCTCGGGAAGTGCTACAACAGCACGGCTGGATTCTGAATATTCCAAAGTCGCAGCTGGTTCCTACGACGCGTCTACTGTTCCTGGGTATGGTTCTGGACACAGAACAGGATAAAAAGGGTTTCTCCCGGAAGAGAAGTCCAAGGAGTTGGCGTCTCTAGACGGAGACCTCCTAATACAAATACATGTGTCGGTGCATCAATGCTCGCGAGCCTTGGGAAAGATGGTAGCTTCTTACGAAGAATTTCCATTCGCCAGGTCCCATGCAAGGATCTTCCAGTGGGATCTGTTGGACAAGTGGTCCGGGTCGCATCCTCGGATGCATCGGCGGATAACCCTGTCTCCAAGGGCCAGGGTGTCGCTGTGGTGGTGACTGCAGAGTGCTCATCTTCTAGGGGGCCGCAGATTCGGCATACAGGACTGGGTCCTGGTGACCACGGATGCCAGCCTTCAAGGCTGGGGGCGAGTCACACAGGGAAGAAACTTCCAAGGCATATGGAAAAGTCAGGAGACTTCCCTACACATAAATGTTCTGGAACTATGGGCCATTTACAATGCCCTAAGTCAGGCTAGACCCCTGCTTCAACACCGGCCGGTGCTGATCCAGTCAGACAACATCACGGCGGTCGCTCATGTAAACCGACAGGGCGGCACAAGAAGCAGGATGGCGATGGCAGAAGCCACAAAGATTCTCCGATGGGCGGAAAATCATGTGTTAGCACTGTCAGCAGTGTTCATTCCCGGAGTGGACAACTGAGAAGCAGACTTTCTCAGCAGACACGATCTCCACCCGGGAGAGTGGGGACTTCATCCAGAAGTCTTCCAAATGATTGTACACCGTTGGGAAAGGCCACAGGTGGACAGGATGGCGTCCCGCCTCAACAAAAAGCTACAAAGATATTGCGCCAGGTCAAGGGACCCTCAGGCGATAGCTGTGGACGCTCTGGTAACACCGTGGGTGTACCAGTCGGTGTATGTGTTCCCTTCTCTGCCTCTCATACCCAGGGTAATGAGAATAATAAGAAGGAGAGGAGTAAGAACTATACTCATTGTTCCGGGTGGCCAAGAAGAGCTTGGTACCCAGAACTCCAAGAAATGATCTCAGGGGACCCATGGCCTCTGCCGCTCAGACAGGACCTGCTGCAGCAGGGGGCCAGTCTGTACCAAAACGTACCGCGGCTGCGTTTGACGGCATGGCGGTTGAACGCCGGATCCTGAAGGAAAAGGGCATTCCGGAGGAAGTTATCCCTACGCTATTTAAAGCTAGGAAAGAAGTGAACGCAAACCATGATCACCGCATATGGCGGAAATATGTTGCGTGCTGTGAGGCCAGTAAGGCCCCAAAGGAGGAATTTCAGCTAGGTCGATTTCTGCACTTCCTACAAGTCAGAGGTGACTATGGGCCTAAAATTGGGTTCCATTAAGGTCCAGATTTCGGCTCTATCGATTTTCTTCCAAAATAGAACTGGCTTCACTGCCTGAAGTTCAGACTTTTGTTAAGGGAGTGCTGCATAGTCAGCCCCCATTTGTGCCTCTAGTGCAGGGGTGGGCAACATGCGGCCCGCGGGCCGGATGCGGCCCGCGAACCGATCCTGCCTGGCCCACCAGTGCCCAATGACAAGCGGCCCGACTGGCTGAGCCGCTTGTCATTGCACTACAGCAGCTCCAAGACGCGGCGCCGCTGAGGAAATCCCGGTCACGTCACAGGGGCTGCTGACCGGGATTTCCTTTCCGACGTCAGGCGCTGAGCGGTGCAGGGGGCGGAGCCAAATCAGGGGCAGCAGCGGGTGGGGCCAGCGGATCATCTGGGCAGCTGGACGCCGGCTGTCTCCTGCTCCCTGACTAACCTCCTCGGCCAGCTCCACCTCCTGCTCCCTGCTGCATCACCATGGAGGAACAGCGGCAGCATCTCCCGCACCTCCCTCCTCCAGGGAGGAGGAAGCAGACCTTGGCCTCCCGGTCACAGTTCCGGCCTTACACCCGAAATGACTGGTGGCGCGGCTCCATGGGCTGCATGCAACACTTGTTAAGCGACCAGCCTGGATCCCCCTGGCCTGTATCTGGGGCCCGCAGATCATACCCTGCAGCTCAGTGGATTGGTGCAGAGAGAGGTGAGCACCCTGGGAGCCCTGTACCCACCTACCCCCCCCCCCCCCCTTGTGTGAATCACTGTACCTCATATCTCTGTGTATGACGCCCACTATCCCCCTCACCCCTGGTGTGTGTCCCAGTACCCTCCTACCCCTGTGTGTGTGTGTTACACACCTTGTACTCCCCTCCCATGTTTGATACCCAGAACCCCCTACCTCTGTGTATATGGCACCCTGTACCCCTACCTTCCCGACGTTTTTGACAGTGTACACCCCCTGACGCTTTGCGTAAACACCCTGTACTCACCTACACCTGTGTGTGTGTTTGTGATGCCTAGTACCTGTGTGTGCACAAGGAGAGGGGGGAGCTGGCAACTGTACCCAGGGAGGGGAAATTTTGTGTGCGGACCTCGAATATTCGCTGGAATGTGCTATGTGGCCCCCCAGCTGAAATAATTGCCCACCCCTACTCTAGTGGCACCGTGGGATCTCAACGTAGTGTTGGATTTCCTGAAGTCGCATTGAGTTGAGCCACTTAAATCTGTGGAGCTACAATACCTCACGTGGAAAGTGGTCATGCTGTGGGCCTTGGCGTCGGCCAGGCGTGTATCAGAATTGGCGGCTTTGTCATGCAAAAGCCCTTATCTGTATTTTATATGGATAAGGCGGAATTGAGGACTCGTTCCCAATTCCTTCCTAAGGTGGTAGCAGTTTTTCATGTGTACCAACCTATTGTGGTGCCTGCGGCTACTTGGGACTTGGAGGATTCCAAGTTTCTGGACGTAGTCAGGGCCCTAAAAAGTATATGTTTCCAGGACGGCTGGAGTCCGGAAAACTGACTCGCTATTTATCCTGTATGCACCCAACAAGCTGGGTGCTCCTGCTTCTAAGCAGACTATTGCTCGCTGGATCTGTAGCACGATTCAACTTGCACATTCTGCGGCTGGACTGCCGCACCCTAAATCTGTGAAAGCCCATTCCACGAGGAAAGTGGGCTCTTCTTGGGCGGCTGCCCGAGGGGTCTCGGCTTTACAAATTTGCCGAGCTGTTACTTGGTCGGTTTCAAACACTCTTGCAAGAGTCTACAAGTTTGATACCATGGCTGAGGAGGACCTGGAGTTTGCTCATTCGGTGCTGCAGAGTCATCCGCACTCTCCCGCCCGTTTGGGAGCTTTGGTATAATCCCCATGGTCCTTACGGAGTCCCCAGCATCCACTTAGGACGTTAGAGAAAATAAGATTTTACTCACCGGTAAATCTATTTCTCGTAGTCCGTAGTGGATGCTGGGCGCCCATCCCAAGTGCGGATTGTCTGCAATACTTGTATATAGTTATTGCCTAACTAAAGGGTTATTGTTGAGCCATCTGTTGAGAGGCTCAGTTGTTATCATACTGTTAACTGGGTATAGTATCACGAGTTATACGGTGTGATTGGTGTGGCTGGTATGAGTCTTACCCGGGATTCAAAATCCTTCCTTATTGTGTCAGCTCTTCCGGGCACAGTATCCTAACGGAGGTCTGGAGGAGGGTCTTAGTGGGAGGAGCCAGTGCACACCAGGTAGTCCTAAAGCTTTCTTTAGTTGTGCCCAGTCTCCTGCGGAGCCGCTAGTCCCCATGGTCCTTACGGAGTCCCCAGCATCCACTACGGACTGCGAGAAATAGATTTACCGGTGAGTAAAATCTTATTTTATATATATATATATATATATATATATATATATATATATATATATATATATATATATATATATATATATATATATATGAAAAAGGAGGGGATGAGGGATAAATAGCGACCAGGGTGTCAATAAGATAAGTTGCCAGTTAAAATATTAAAAATAGCTGTTTATTAAAATGAACATAAAAGAAACACATAAAAAATAGGGACGACAATATATACACACAACTGAGCTAAAAGCACTTAAATGAATATATGCACTAAAAAAGAAAGAATTTTTCCTTATCTTAGAATGAGGTAGGTACAGGTCACCCAACGCGTTTCGTCTGATGAGACTTCTTCAAGGGGTAGGGACAGAATGAGACAGTATGTGCTTTTATAGCCAAAGTGATCAGTGGGAGGGCTATAACATCACATATAGTCATGTGATGCAATTACATATTAAATACTTTAAGGCTGCTCATATATATAAAACAATGCTTAACAGGTTATTATGGACTGAATACAGGTTGAGTATCCCATATCCAAATATTCCGAAATACGGAATATTCCGAAATACGGACTTTTTTGACTGAGAGTGAGATACTGAAAACTTTGTTTTTTTGATGGCTCAATGTACACAAACTTTGTTTAATACACCAAGATATTAAAGATATTGTATTAAATGATCTTCAGGCTGTGTGTATAAGGTGTATATGAAACATAAATGAATTGTGTGAATGTAGACACACTTTGTTTAATGCACAAAGTTACCAAAAAAATTGGCTAAAATGACCTTCAGGCTGTGTGTATAAGGTGTATATGTAACATAGATGCATTCTGTGCTTAGATTTAGGTCCCATCACCATGATATCTCATTATGGTATGCAATTATTCCAAAATACAGAAAAATCCGATATCCAAAATACCTCTGGTCCCAAGCATTTTGGATAAGGGATACTCAACCTGTATAAGTAAAAACGAGTTGATTCACACTTAGAAAACAGGTTAAAAACACTAAAACGGCTCTGGAGTGATAAAAGGCGGAACTTCCGCCACACTTCCGGCGGCTGCGGACTCGGCGCGTCACTTCCGCCCCACTTCCGGCGCTTACTGCGCATGCGCCCGCGGCGATTCCGTGCTCATATCCATTTCTTGTCAGTGGCTGCAGTTCACAGGGGGAAGGAGCCAGTCTTAGTCAAGTCCAAAAGATGGTGGCCATTTTTGATGTGATTATGTCCATAGGTCTCCAGGTAGCGGCGGCCATTTTCTAATAGTTCATCTGACAAAAACACTTGTCAGATACCCCGGTATCCATGGTGATAATTAGACATAGAAAAAAAGTAAACAAGAGTATCAGGAGCACGTTATTGTTTTGTAAGCACCTAGTTTTACCATAAGTTCTAAGAGAAAATAGCTAAACAGGATTATAATGAAAGAAATGCTTTGCTGTACATTTATAAAGGTGTGTAGTATATATATATATCAAATACTTGTGAACCGTACAACACCAAGCTTATTCCGACAGAGGTTGCCAGATTAATGGATCCGATATGATTACAACCACACCATGAGGCTCCAGCAGGGGCTATGTTGTTGGAGAAACCAGCACTCCAGTTATAGCGTAGTAACATTTAGACAAGTAGTATCAAATCATTGTGCAAATCAGCATATATGACATAGAAGGCATACTTGTATATTCTCACAAATCATGTCCAGGGTGGGGATGTATATCCAACCCAGCTGCGGCTCCCAACGGCCGTTTCGGCTTCTGCTGGAGCCTCATGGTGTGTGTGTGTGTGTGTGTGTGTGTGTGTGTGTATGTGTATGTGTATGTGTATGTATATGTATATATATATATATATATATATATATATATATATATATATATATATATATATATATACACATACACACACATACAAACACGAGGAACCACTGCATTCGCCATTCCCTGGGGTTGGGATGCGGTGGGCTGTGACCACCAAACTAAAATATACATATACAGAAAACCCTACCCTCTCCTAAGCAGCTTCATTCACCTTTAATGCTTTAGTATACATCTGAATAAACAATGGAGTTTTGGTTTATGAATTGTACAATGCATGTAAGCTTGCGGCCCACTCCGTGGGACCCCATTTCACCTCAAGTCCTACTCTATCACACAAACTTTCACATAGATTTTAAAGAAACCTGGCAACTGCTGTTTCATAGGGGAAAATGTGCTTATCTGGTTTAAAGCTTACCTGCCACACTTATGGCTATTAAAAGGTAAGACAGTCACCAACACAACTACACAAGTGTGCTTACCTGGTTTAAAGCTCACCTGCCAACAGATTACTGGCTTTCAAAGTGAGACAGTCACCAACACACCAAAATAGCAGCTGATCCAGGTTAAAGGTAAATGAGCTTAGAGGTGTGTGTGTGTATATATATATATATATATATATATATATGTGTATGTATATATATATATATATATATATGTATGTATATATATATGTATGTATATATATATATGTATGTATGTGTATACAAAGCCAAATCAGCCGGCACTCAGCTTCAGACAACAGCGTGCCCCGGTGCCTTAATCCTCAAAATGTATGCAATTCCAATGGTGGACAATGAGGCACTCAAGAGGCTGGTTATAAGCAGAAATGCTGTATTGACATATGTGTATATATATGATCTACACACACACTCAGCATGACAGAGCCCTGGCTCCTAGCGGCAGGACATCCAGAAACATGGCAGCTCCTGTGTGAGTAGTGCGTCCCCCTCCTTCTCCTCCCTGGAACATTGCAGCAGGAAGAAATGCATTGGAAATAATTAAAAAAACAAGCACTCTTTCATTTTGTTCACTAACTTACAATTTCAAGATACATTTAAACTCTATAATGTATATTTGTGTGGGTACTGCATGAAAAATTACTTTATTTGATGTTCAAATGTGTCCAGTCCAAATAGTGGCAAAATAGGCTCAGCATAGTGGTTACAAAAGCCTTCACTGGCATAATTCAAGAATACATAAGCATTTTGTGACTGTTGTTACATGCCTTTTTATCATTTGCTCCGTGTTCATTAGTTAGTATGGATCTTAGACGTAGCTAAATTAATTTGTGTGTTATATAATTTCTAATCCGTTAATTATTATTATTTTTCTACATTATAGGTACCATTGGATTCTTTGCATGCTACTGGTTTGTCAGGAAGATTTACAGTGTTGTCAAGGTGGATTAACCAGGAATTTCTGCAGAGTTGACACACAAGCAGATTACAATTTACAGTATGCCTAATAAGAATGAGATGCTACCATTTAAAGACTTGCAAATGTGGCACAAAACAGAGACTTTCTGCCGAGATGAGCACCTCGAGAGACTGTTTACAACATTCCGTCATGTGCTTCTCCCACCTCCTTTTAAGCCGGTTTTTAAACAATTGTAAATACACAAGTGTGAGCTACGAGATGTTATTAAGCAGTATCATTCAGCAATGATTGGGTATTTCCTATTT